>NC_051086.1:68447027-68702485 GCF_004664715.2 Peromyscus leucopus
CTGTTTTATAAATAAGACATTTTTTTTTAAGTAAAGTTTTGGATTTACAGCAATATGGAGTAAAGGCAGCAATTTCAACATACCCTTATCCTCATAAACTTTGTCTTTGACACCTCCCACCAGAGTGGTCCATCTTACAATTGCTGAACATACACTAACACAATTTCACTCTAAGTCAATACTTTACATGATTTACATTAGAATTCATTCTTAGTGTTGTGTTACTGGTCTGGGTAAATGACTTCTTATCTACTATTGTAGTATCACAGAGTAATTTCACACTTCTCTAAGAATCTTCTGTGTTCTTCCTATTCACCCTTCCTCCCCATTAGTTCCTGGGCAACTCCTGATCTTTTTGTTGTTGTTGTTTTGTTTTTTTTTTAGACAGGGCTTCTCTGTGTAGCCCTGGTTGTCCTGCCTCCTCAAGTGTTGGGATTAAAGGTGTGTGCCCATCACTGCCTGGCTTACTGCTTTTTTTACTCCCGTAAGATATTTTTTAGTTTTCAGACTGCCTCCATTAACATTTCTAATTGAGAGACTAACTGGGTGGAGAAGACAGTATTTTCCTTTGGGGTTTCTTCAAACTCAAATCTGAAAAAGGTTTCTTTTCAAGTCTGTCTGGTTTCTCTACCTCTTAGCCTAACTTTCCTTCACTAGCCTTACCTGGAATCTCAGCATCTGCTCTCAGATTGAAGGCATCCTACATTCCTTCACATCACCTAGGAAGGGTCACTCATGTGGAGCTCTGCTTTGCTTTTTGCTTTCTTTTATAGATTTCTTTCATCTACATGTCTTTAGTAGCTTTAAAAGAAGAGTATGATTATTTGGTTTATGTGGTTATTTTTCTTTATTATACCTGACAGTATTGGTCTGTTTTCTACTTCTTATCATGAAGTAGAACCTTCTCCCTTTGATTATCATTCCACGATTTAGAAAATTTTCACTAGTTCAATAAAACAAAAATCATGAAATATAATATAGAGAAAGGAGAACCAATGTTATTTACATGAAAGTTGAACTCATCAAACAAACAAAAAACCCCACACAACTCAATAGAAGAGGCTGTGAATGTAGCTCAGTGATAGTTTGTCTAGCAAGTGAGATGCTCTGGGTTCAGTCCTCACCACTGAGAAAAGAGGAAGAAAACAAAAGAGAAGCTATTCACTAATTAACAACTAAGGATCTGTGAAAGGCCCTCATTGATGACCCTGATGACCTGAGTTTGATGACCAACATGGTAGATGGAAAAGAACTGACTTGTGCAAATTGTTCTCTGACTTGTACACAAGCAACTGTGGTACACGTCACACCCACCACAAATAAATAAACAAACAAACAAAACTTTTTAAGAAGAAAAGGAAGCAGGAAATCAATCCCTCAACAACCCCCAAAACAAATGAGTTGAAAACATGCTAAAATACAAAACAAATATACAAAATACGTACTTCCTTTACATAAAATCAATGACATATAAAAAAATTTTAAAAAACAGCATATCAACACAAATAAGAAATTAACATTTGAGCTGGGTGTGGTGGTACAACCTTTAATCCCAGTACTTCAGGAGACAGAAGCAGGTGGATTTCTGTGAGTCTGAGGCCAGCCTGGTCTACATAGTGAGTTCCAAACTAGCCAGAGATACAGAGGAGAGTTGGTCTCAAAAAATAAAACAACAATAAAACAACCATCTAATATATTCAAGGTATAAGTGAGACTTATGTGTGTATAATATGTGTCTGTGTGGTGCAAGTGTGTGGGGGCCAGAGGTTGATGCTGGGTATCTTCCTCAACTACTCTCCATCTTATTTTTTTGAGACAAAATTGTTCACTGAACCTGGAATTGTCAATTTGGCTAGACTAGCTGGGCAGAGAACATCAGGAATCATCCTATCTCAGCCTCCCTAGCACTGAGATTATAGGTACACACTACCATGTCGAGTCTTTAAATAATTTTTCATTTATTTAGATTATAATATAATTACATAATTTTCTTCTTCCCTTTCCTCCCTTCAAACTTTCCCATGTACCTCACTCTCTTTCAAATTTATAGTCTCTTTTTTTTAATTGTTGGTGTGTGCCTGTATATTTGTACATGTACCCAGTCTTTTTATGTGGGGTTGGAGACCAACTCAGCTCATGTTTACACAGCAAACACTTTACATCTCCTCAGCACCATATTCCAGTGGGTTTTTGTTTGTTTGTTGAGATGGGGTTTTATTTTGTAGCCCTGGTTATCCTGGAACTCGGTCCTTAGACCACACTGGACTGGAACTCATAGAGATCTACCTGCCTCTCCTAACCCAGTGCTGGTATTAAAGATATGCATCTCTACACCAGGTGAACTGAGTCTAATATAGAAATGACAGCCAGGGGGGCTGGAGAAATGGCTTAGAGGTTAAGAGCATCGACTGCTCTTCCAGAGGTCCTGAGTTCAATTCCCAGCAACCACATGGTGGCTCACAACCATCTGTAATAAGGTCTGGTGCCCTCTTCTGGTCATACATGCTGTATACATAATAAATAAATAAATCTTTAAAAAAAAAAAAAAAAAAGAAAAAGAAATGATAGCCAGACGGATCTCTGAGTTCCAGGCCAGCCTGGTCTACATATCCAGTTCCAGACAGTCAGGGTGGTTACAAAGAGAAACCCTGTCTGAGGAGTGGGGGTGGGGAAAGACTACAAATAGAGTAACAGAATGGAGAGATGACCCAATGGTTAAGAGCATTTGCTGTTTTTCCAAAGGACTTGGGTAAAATTCTAAGCACCCACATGGTGTCCTATGACTGTAACTCTAGTTCCAGGGGATATGACATCCTCTTTTGGCCTCCACAGGAACCAGGAACATAAGTGGTGCACAGATAGAAATGAACACAAAATACCCAAACACATAAATAAAAATGCAAAAATGAAGTAAGAATAATATTATTAAAGAAATGAATAACGAAAGAGGTAAACCATGGTCCTATAGAAGCGTGTCATGGCCTTAAATACAGCAGCTATAATTAAGACATGGTAGTGCAATTTGTAATCCCAACCCTTGGGAGGCTAAGGTAGAGTATCACAAATTTATGACCAGCCTGGACTATATAGTAAAATTGGAGGCTAGTCTGGGCTATATAGTGAGATATTATCTCAAGGAAAAAATAAAGACTAATTATGGAAGGCTGCACTGGGAGAGTGATATAAGCCAAGACCTGAAGGAGGCAAAGGGGAAAACCAAGGACAAAGCATCTAGACAAGAGCAGTCAGTAGGAAAGCTTCAAAAGGGTGTGCCCGGCAAATTTCAAGAAGAGAATGAAGGCGGCAGAGTGACTGAAATGGAGTTAAGAAAGGGGAAAGACAGGAGAGGGAAAGGCAGAAATTTCCAGGAATTATATTACATAGACTACTGCAAGAACTTTGGTTCTAAGTGAAAGGTAAATTACTGCAGTCAAGGAGCAAAACAAGCTTTAACCTGCAGATTCACTCTTCATTAAGTTGGGAAAAACCTGAGAAGCTCCACAACACAAAAGAAAAATACTCAATACATGCCATCAGAAAGCACTAAACTATAACAGATTAACAAGCCCAAAACAGACAGTGCTCAAAATATGGGAAAATAAAAATATAAATAGAATTCTTCTACAGCTCTGCTTCAAGATTTTGCAACATTCTTCTCCAAGATATCAGCATGGCTTAATTTCAGACACCTTCAGACCCTCAAACCATCTAAACTGGGCCACATTCAAAGACTCTCCTCCATTGCTTATCAATATCTGGTATAATCTGCTTACCTATTTTTGTTTATCTTTGTTTCTCCCAATTAGAAATTTGCTCAAGGCCAAGGTTTTCAGTTTGTTTTGTTCACAGTAATATCCTAAATTATTAACTTAGGATAACCACTAACACCACTTGAACATTCAATAAATAAGTTTAAGAAATAATAACCATTTGTTGAGTTTTAAATTTCATATATATAGCAAGAAAAAAAAAACATAGTCTTGACAATATGTTCTTAGGGTTAAGTACACTGACTACTCTTTCTGGAAAGCTCTTACCTTGATGTGACCAAATACTCATGTTTATACCCACAGACTAGTGCTGTGCCCAGCCTTCATCAGAGAAACTACTTACTGCAGTAGGCAGCAGTTAATTCAGAAACCCATAACTGGCCAAAGTGCTGAGAAAAAAGGATGGTGGAGTGTCTGGCCCAAAAAGGGACAGCTATCAGTGGATACTGTGAAGGAGAGAATGGGAAGAGTATGAGAGCCAAGATCAGGGAGATGTGCAGCCAAAAGATGTCTCAGGACATAGCATAGCCATTGCATCCATGAACTGCCAGCAGCTGTGGCTCTCTGCATAAGACCTGCACAAGACTAAGCCTTTCAGCAGCACTGCATATGGGTAGGGAAGTGAGAGTCTCCAGAGACTATTAGCAATTAGAGGTTCTTGAGGGAGGGCATCATCTCTTCAGTGGTGAGCCCACAGACAAGTTACGCTTGCTCCACCTTCCACTCACACTCAAGTCAGTGGTTGGGCAAGTAACTTACTAAACTCAATGGGTCATACACAAAAAAAGACATAAAAGTAGGCGGCAGAGTTGTTAAGAAAGGTTCTAAAGGGAGAAGGGTGAATTCTTCCATGGAGAATGGGTGGCCAAAATGATCAAAGTTTATTATATAAATATGTGAAACTACCAAATAATTTTTTTGTTTTGTTTTGTTTTTTGAGACAGGGTTTCTCTATCTAGCCTTGGCTAGCCTGGAACTCACTCTGTAGACCCGGCTAGCCTGGAACTCACAGAGATCCACCTGCCTCTGCCTGAGTACTGGTATTAAAGGCATGCGCCACCACCGCCTGGCTCTACCAAACAAATTTTGAAATGTGTGGATGGGTGTGCGTGCACCTGTGCACGTAGGTGCCTATGTCCATGTGTGGGTATGTCGAGGCTAGAGGTTGAGGTCAAGTGCCTGTCTTCCTATATTCCTCTCCATCTTATTTTGTGAGACAAGGCCTCTCATTTAACCTGGAGCTAAGTCTTCTGGCTAGCCTGGGAGCTAAGTGAGTTCCTGGGAATCCACTTGTCTCTACCCTCTTCTACTAACACCAGAATTACAGATGTACACCATAGCACCTGCCTGTTATGTGGGTGCCAGGAATCCAAACTCAGGTCTCCATGCATGTGCAGTAGGTACTTTACCAAATGAGTCATCTCATTAGCCTCCTCCATCTTATGTTTTGAGATATGGTCTCTCAATGAATTTGGATCTTATTTATTTAGCAAGTCAGCTGGACAGTGAGTTCCAGGGATCCTCCTGTCTCTACCTTCCCAGTACCAGGATTATAGGCATGTACCGCCAAATCTGACTTTTACATGGGCAATGAGTATCTGGTTATGCATGGTCCTCATGTTATGCAGCAAGAAATTTACCAACTGAGCTATTTCTCCAACCCCTAGGTCTTTTATTTTTAATCTTATTATTGTAATTATTGGTATGTGTGCATGGGGGTAGGGAGCATATGGTGTGTGTGTGTGTGTGGAAGCCACAGGACAATTTAATAGAGCCAGTCTTCTCCTTTTATCTTTATGAGAATTTCAGAAATCAAGCTGAGCCATTTCATCAACAAGTATTTTAAGGAAACAGCAAATAAACTCCTATTATAACCTTTTGGTGAGACAACACTATAAAAGTCATTGGAAAGGAAATTAGGTTTTTGTTTTTGTTTTTGAATGTATACAGTGTTCTGGTTGCATGTGCGCCTGCAGGCCAGAAGAGGGCACCAGTTCTCATTACAGATGGTGGTGAGCCATGTGGTTGCTGGGAATTGAACTCAGGACCTCTAGAAGAGCAGCAGCCAGTGCCCTTAACCTCTGAGCAATCTCTCCAGGCCAAAACTAGTTGTTTTTTTTTTTTTTTCACTATGATTCAGACTTTATTGCTTAGCAGTCATGTCATTCCATGCAATTTTGAGTAAATAGACTCTGAGAAAATATACTGGGAGCATTATCAGATGATGGCAATATTGATGAAAGTGTTCATATAAGGTAACAGGAGGTACCACTGCCACCATCTGCCCCAGAGATTTGTACAATTCATAGAAAAAGAGTAAAAATAGTTCACTGGCATTTAACTAGCATTATTCTTTGCAATCTAAGAACCACAATAACTTGAACAAGTGTAATAATCTTTAAAATATAACAAAACACTTTTTTTCCATTACAAGATATTTCTTTAAAAAAAAATCAAACAAATCAAGATGACAATAAAAACTGCACAAAAAGAACCTTGAAAATAAAAGATGTCATAGTCTGGGTGTTTTCAATTTCAATATTACTCCAAGAGACAAAATGGGAGTCAGCTTTTTCAAATGCGAGCAAAATCTTTCACTGTAACCACACTTACTTTACAGCTCATATAATTTAACTGAAGCCAAGGGTAACTTCGGAAAATCCATAGATACCTACCTCTTTTTTTTTGTTTTTTTTTTTTTTTCGAGACAAGGTTTCTCTGTGTAGCTTTGCGCCTTTCCTGGAACTCGCTTTGGAGACCAGGCTGGCCTCGAACTCACAGAGATCCGCCTGCCTCTGCCTCCCGAGTGCTGGGATTAAAGGCGTGCGCCACCACCGCCCAGCAGATACCTACCTCTTAATCTGCTCTTACGCTAAGGTAACTTCTTTAAAAGCTAATTGTTGGTCTATACTACACAGTACAACTTGGCATTCTAACAACGTTGAAGCACACACAGTCACCATAACTCACATACACACAGCAGTAAGTTTCCAGGTAAAACTGTAACAAGTCTCCTCTCCTAATGATTTTAAAAACCAAGCATAACAACAGTTCAGCAAGTGAAAGATTTGTGTGTCTATTATTAAAAATCTGAGTAATCTCTCTGCCCCAAACTAGTTTTTAATACATATAAAACTTCTATTTAAGAATACTGCTTCTGGGCCAGGATGATGGAGCACACCTTTAATCCCAGCACTTGGAGCAAGTTCCAGGCCAGCCAGAGCTACACGGAAAAACCCTGTGTCAACCCCCAACCCCCAACAACAACAACAACAACAACAAAAACCCTGAAGTACCCACTTCAAATACTCAGCTAACTAGACTTGTTTAAAAGACAGTATTTTTACATTTGTCATGGCAGCAGAAAGTGTGCTCACTGAAGGGGGAAGTGCATACAGAGATAGATGGTGGTGGTGAAGGTAGAGGATAACAAATAAAGGTATGAATTTGTTACAATAAAGCATATTATTTCATATGCTAACTTGAAAAATTCATAGAGAAAACAATTCTAAGCCATGAATAAAAAATAGAAAAATCTGAAATTTTAGCTAATAGAAGAGCTGGAGCCTGATATCTAAAATAAGATGTCAATTCTCTACTCTCATAATAAATAAGATGTCTGTTTACTCTATGATGAAGTGTGGTGACTACAGAAAAAACAAAAAACAAAACAAAACAAAAACCCTCTTTTTCTCTAGGGAAACACTAGCTGAAGTCCTAAACTTTCCTTAATGTAATGACTTGGCAGTATAAAGTATCTGACCCTAAAAGAAAAGGTGACAAAAGCTTTGTTCCCACTTGTATACTTCTCAGTACTGAAATTACAGTGGGTGTACAATACAGAAGTTTAATACATGGGGCTGGAGAGATGGCTCAGGGATTAACAATACTAGCTGTTCTTCTAGAGGACTTGGGTTTGAGGCCCAGCACAATCATAGTGGCTCACATTTGTCTAAAACTCTAGTCGTAGGGGCTCCAGCGTCCATTTCTGGCCACCAAGACAACCAGGCACACATGTGGTACACAGACATACATGTAGGCAATACACATTAAAAATAAATACATAAAATGAAAAAAAAATTAGACAGAAAAATTACATTAACTGATTTTAACTTTGGAAATTTTTCATTAACCTCCTGTAAAAATACATTGTAATGAAAATGTGATGTGCATGTGTGTGAAAGGGGCAGGGGAAGGACAGGGAGAAACAGGAAGATAAGCAGAAAATATTTAGAAGGAAACAGAGATGGGAAAAATGGAATGGTCACCTACTAGAAACATGCTTTAGTGCTGGCATACATATACTGTTCATTTTCTGAATATAGAATGCAAATTCTTCAATCAAACATCTATAAATTTATCATAAGAACTAGCAAGTGAACTTCTGTAAAAGTTTCAATAACCTATTTTATTTTCACTTAAGAAAGTTAGAAGCAGGGCTGAAGAGATGTCTCAACAGTTAAGAGCACTGGCTGTTCTTCCAAGGGACTCAGGTTCAATTTCCAGAACCCACATGACAGCTCACACCTGTCTGTAACTCCAGTTCCAGGAGATCTTGCTGTGGAATAATCCTCTGTACACTGTAAAGATTTGTCACTCAAACTGGTTAAATAAAACAATGACTGGCCAGTAGCCAGGCAGGAAGTATAGGTGGGGGGATCAAACTAAGGAAAGATGGGAAAGAGAGGGGTGGAATCAGGAGTCGCCAGCCCAATGCAGAGGGAGCAGGAGATAAATGTACCATGCCAATAAAGGTATTGCCATGTTGCAAAGCATAAACAGAAATATGGGTTAATTTAAATGTAAGAGTTAGCTAAGAGCAAGCCTGAGCTAGTGGCCAAGCATTTATAATTCATATTCAGCCTCTGTGTTGGTTATTTGGGACCAGGTAGTTGGGACAGGAAACATCTGATTACAGGATCTGACACCCTCACATAGACATAAATGAAGGCAAAACACCAATGCACACAAAATAATAAATTTTTTAAAAAAGAAAGTTAGAAGTAACAAATTTAATACCCCTTTTATTTGTATGTGGTAAATAAATGTATAACAAAACTCACACTCCACTGGCTAAATAAAAATGAGTCAACATCCACCTGTAAGTATAATTCTTTCTGGGACTATCACAGCATACTATATTCTCAGTATTCTCAATTATTTGGCCTGACTTTTGGGCCATTCTAATCAAGTCTCACCTCACAGAAAGGCTCCAACTCTAGAAGAAGCTCCTTAATGTCAGAATGGAGCCTCATGAAAAAGGCCAGGCTCATTATTTAAGTATTTTCATAAAATAACACAATCATCTAATGGCTTTGAAGAGACAACCTGCTCCCAGAAGCAATGGCTTTCTGAGATCTAATTAGAATAGCTATAGGCCTTATGTCATTGTGGACAAATAAGAGGACAGTGAAGTAGACATGGGTTTAGTTAGTGGTCTATGGTCTTACAGTTACTGAAACACACTGAAAGAAGGCTCTAATACAAAATGTGGCAAGGAACTAGAACACACTGATTTATAGATGAGACAAATGTTAAAAAGAGCAATGTAATTTTTGATGCAAAAATATTCATAATAAATGACTGACCAAAAATTTACTCAAACTATGGCAATTATTTCTCAAAGAAATCAATGACTAAGTAGGCTTACTCACTGTTATAACACATTTTACAGAAACTTGAAAATCTCTTAATTTATTTGAAAATGTATTTCAAGAAAGATGTTGGGGAGAAGTGGAAAGATGGCTCAGTGGTTAAGAGCACTAGCTGCTCTTCCAGAGTTCCTGAGTTTAATTCACCACAACCACATGGGGCTTATAACCATGTTTAATAGAATATGATGCCTTCTTCTGGCATGCAGGTATACATGCAGAGCACTCATACATAAAACATAAAAATGAATAAAAATTAGAAAAAGATATTGTAGGAACACATTTTCTCCAAAAAAATTCCCACATAAAAATACGAAAAAGTTAAGAAAAACAATACTTTATAGTATTTATTTTTTATTTCTTTGTGTAGCCTTAGCTGTTCTGGAATTTACTCTGTAGATCAGGTTGGCCTCAAACTCAGAGAGCCACCTGCCTGTGCCTCCCAAGTGTTAGGATTAAAGGTTATGACACCACTGCCCAACCTTTATAAAGTTTTTTAAAAACAATTTTAATCCTTTTTATTACTTATTTTACTGATCGTTAAATGGAAAACTGTTCAACTATGTTCACTGATTAAGTGAAATTTATTATGAAAGAATAGAAAAAATAATTTGAAAGTCCCTAAAGAAACCATAACCACAACAACCACATGACAACCTGCTTTACCTGCAATTACAAGCTACTGATAAAACATTAAAGATTAAAATGAATGTGTCAATAAACTGTTCCTAAATCTTAAAATTATAAAATTCTAATAAGCATGTATTTTGAGGTTCAGATACCCCAATTTTGCCACCATTTAGCCATCTAGAAGTGAGAAGGCTTTTTGTTTGTTTTTAGTCTTCTTATAAGCCTAGTTTCTTCAATTGTAAGAGGAAAAAAATTCAACCTCAGAGATGATACAAGTATTAAACGACATTACATCCACGGAGTACAGTGCCGCTGTACTAAATGTACTAATCTGCATACCATATATTGGCATCTTCAACCATGCAAAGTATTTTTGGCATAAAAAGTACAGGAGCACTGGGTGGTGGTACATGCCTTTAACCCCAGCACTCGAGAGGCAGAACCAGGCAGATTTCTGTGAGTTCAAGGCCAGCCTGGTCTACAGAGCGAGATCCAGGACAGGCTCCAAAGCTAAACAGAGAAACCCTGTCTCGAAAAACAAACAAAAAAGTAGAGGAGCTCTTTCAACAACCATAAACATTTTATTTTCAATTGACAAATACTTATTTTAAAGTATATAAAATCCTGTGAATATTAAATAAATATATTATATGTCTGACATAGGACTAAAACCTACAGATATGATTGTGAATAAGACTAATATATGTTGAGTACAAGCACACCTAGTCATGTTAACCTAATGTGGAAAGCATGGCAACAGAAGAGACAGAGGGTTTTCTTTTTTTTTTTTCCAGAGCTGAGGACCGAACCCAGGGCCTTGTACTTGCTAGGCAAGCACTCTACTACTGAGCTAAATCCCCAACTCCAGGTTTTCTTTTACTATCTTTTTTAGATTTTTTATATGTATAAATGTTTTGTCCCCATTATATCTGTCCACCCACATGCATGACTGGTGCCCATGGAGGTCAGAAACAGCATTAGACGTCTTGAAACTGTAAAGGTATCTAAAGCATTAGCCAGGGGATGGAAAAGGAGTATGGCAAGAGGAGACCACCAGCAGGGATAAATATGTTTAAAATTTGTTGTTTTTTTTGTTGTTTTAATTTTGTTTTTCAAGACAGGGTTTCTCTGTGTAGCTTTGGAGCCTGTCCTGGAACTTGCTCTGTAGACCAGGCTGGCCTTGAACTCACAGAGATCTGCCTGCCCATGCCTCCACTACCTGGTGATGTTTAAAATCTTAAAGCTAGGAGATAGATGTGGCCCAGTGGTAGAAGACTAATCTAGCACAATACCCTAGGTTCAGTCTCTATATAGCAAAAAGAAGAAAAACACAAAACAAAAAACAAAGGTAAGATATACAGCAATTAAAAAGTATGGGGTTTTAGGGGGCTGGAGAGAAGGCTCAGAGGTTAAGAGCACTGACTGCTCTTCCAGAGGTCCTGAGTTCAATTCCCAGTAACCACATGATGGCTCACAATCATCTGTAATGGGATCTGTGCCCTCTTCTGGCCTGCAGTCATACATGCTGTATACATAATAAATAAATCTTAAAAAAAAAATATGGGGTTTTAATTAAAAAAACAAAGAAAAGGTTAACTTTTATGTTTTGTGTGACAAGTTCTGCTATATATCCCAAGGCCTTATGCCACAGAAATAAGATGAAAGACAAAAATGACAAATGAACATGTTTTTAAAAAATGACAATTTAATTTGGAACTAGGAATGGTGGTGGCACACAGCTTTAATCCCAGCACTCAGGAGGCAGGGGCAGGTGGATCTCTGAGTTTGAGCCAGTATGGCCTACAGAGGGAATCCAGGACAGCCAGAGCTACACTGAGGAACCCTGTCTTGAAACTGCCCGCTTCACTCCACACAACCTCCCCTCCTTTGAAAACCTAAACCAACCAACCAACCAAAAACTAAAAAGTAGGGTCTGGGGCATATGCTTCAGTGATAAAAATGTGTTTTCAGCAGATAGGAGATTTTAGGTTTATTACATAGTAGCAAAGAAAGAAAAAGAAGTTCAATTTGGAACTAGTTGTTAATTCAACAGTGTTTGGCTAGGGCTATCTTGTAGCACAGAATGAGGTAAAAAACAGATTGTAGAAAAAACTGATTTAAATTAAATGCATTTTGAATTTTAGTACACTTCTGCAAACTCCAAAGACATGTGTGCTAAGTAACTATGGATAGGAAAGGGTTACTGCAAGAAAAGCAAAAATGTCCAATGTTTGGCCTTTAAGGTAGAATCATCTCCCCAGTCTTTTTTGTTTGTTTTGTTTGAGAAAGGACCTTAGTTTATATCCCTGGCTAGCCTGGTACTCTCTATGCAGTCCAGACCTGTCTCAAACTTACCACAATCTACCAGCCTCGGACTCCTGAGTGTGGGCATTATAGATATTAATTTAATAATATATTTACTATTCTATTTCAAACAGTGTCTACTATGGTCAGTCTATTATCAGTACACTGGCCTGGAAGAGTGAATGGCTTTAAAGATGAATTTAAGAATCCTGTATACATTTGGTAGACTTGTTTTGTTTAATTTTAAACCTTAATTTATTTTTAATTATATATATTTATCTGTACAGGAGTGCAGGAGCCACTAAACATGGGTGCTGGGAACTAAACTCAGTCTTCTGCAAGAACAGTACTCACTCTCAAACCCTGAGCCATCTCTTCAGCCCCTATATTAAAAGATTTATGATTATGATTATGATTATGGTGTGTTGTGCATATGTTTTGGCATGTATGCTATCACAACATGTGGAGGTCACAGGGCAACTCTACTAGGTCAGTTCTCTTCTACCTTCACACAGGTTCCAGGAATTGAACTTAGGTCACCAGGCTTGTGTGGCAAGTGTTTTCAGACATCTCACTAGCCACAAATTTGATTCTGTTGTTTTCTTTTTGAGACAGGACCTCATTATATGGCTCAGACTGATAACTCAGTTCATAATTCTGCCTCAGTTTCCTAAGTGCTGAAATTATAGACATGTACCACTATGTCTGATCAACTTTCTTGGAGTCCAAGAGATAGAATCCAGGGTCTTGTAAGGAGAGGCAAGCTCTCTACCATGAATTTCATCTTTAGCCCCAATCCTCCCATCCCTACCCAAATTGAATATACTCAGGTATTTAAATAGTAAGTTATAATAGAAAACATAACCATCTTAGAAAAACATAACAATCTCAATTTTTGAAAAAGTGGTTTCTATTAACCATAAAAAACTACAACTTTGAATGGGTCCTAACTTCTTATGATTAAATATGTACATCTGAACCAGGCATTGGTGGCATATACATTTAATTAGAAGGTAAAGGCAGGTGGATCTCTGAGTTCCAGGACATCCAAGGCTACACAGAGAAATCCTGTCTCAATAAAACAAAACAAAAGCAAAAACAAAAAACAAACCAAAAAAAAAAACTGTATCTAATAAGCAAATATGGATGGAAGTCAAGAAAAGAAACTAGAAAGGAACACATGAGCAGGGTGGGAGGAAGACACTTCAAAGAAGGGAGACAGACAAGACAACAGAGTTCATAAATGTGTTAAAAAGGAGGAGGAGCACTCGGAGGGAAAGGCTATTGTGGGAAGTTGAAAGGCAGAGAGATATGGCACAGAGGAGCAAGGGGAGAGAAAAAAGAAATTAACCAAAATAAAGTGTGTCTGTAAATGCAGAAAGGAAACCTTTTACTTTGTAAGGCAATTAAAGTGAAAACAAAAACATCTATAATTTTGAGTTTAAGTTCTAATTCAGTTTCTCAATTTAACCAAAAGCAAAATAACAACAGCTTGAAAATTTACAGGTCTGAAAAACGTGCTTACCGTGACAAAAATCTATTGAGTCTTTTGTTACATTTATTTACTCTGTGTATGTTTATTTCACTCACACTTCCACATTGAAAGCATTCATCATTGAAAGCATTTAGGGCAGGACTGAAGCAGGGCAGGAACCTAGAAGCAGGAGCTGATGCAGAGACCATGAAGGAGTGCTGCTTATTGGCTTGCTCTTCATGGTTTGCTCAGTCTTATTTTTTTTTTTAATAAAATTTAGGACCACCAGCCCAGGGGTACCCCCACCAACAATGGGTTTCCCCCACCCCCATCAATTGATAATTAAGAAAATACCCTACATATAGGTTTACCTATAGCCCAATTATATGGAGGCATTTTCTCTCAGATGGCTTTAGCCTTTGTCAAGCTGACATAAAACTAGCTAGGACTGGCTCCTATAATTGAGGAGAGATGGCATGAACAACAAATAAGACTGTTTCAAATAATTACACCATAGGATAAAAGTGTAAGTTCAATAAAGAAGGGCACAAAAAGTTGTTATAAAAACTCAGAGCGGTTGGAGCAATACCCCAGTGGTAAAGAGCAGTTATTGCTCTTGCAGAGGACCCAGGTTCATTTTTCAGGACCCACATGGTGGCTCACAACCATCTTAACTCCAGTTCCAGGGCATCAAATGCCTCTTCTGACCTCTGCACATATGTGGTACACATACATACACTCATACATACACACAAAATAAAACTAAAAGTTAAAAAACTCAAGAGAAAGAAGTGGACTTCTGATAAGACTGCAATAAAGGTTTCATTCAAAGTTGGTAAACTGCTTGCTTTGCAAGCATGAGGACCAGAGATCAAACTCCTGAAACCATATTTTTAAAAAGCCAGGCAGCCGGGTGGTGGTGGCACACACCTTTAACCCCAGCACTTGGAAGGCAAAGGCAGGTAAGTTCGAGGTCAGCCTGGTCTACAGAATAAGATCCAGGACAGCCAGGCAGCCAGAGCTACATGGAAAAAAACCCTGTCTTTAAAATAAAAAAATGCCAGACAAGCTTGTTATACCAGCCCTGAAGAGATAGAAACAGGCTAGCCCACCTAGTGTATTGGCAAGCTCCAGGTGAATGAGAGACCCTGTTAGACCATTTAAAATAAAATAAAAATAATAATAAAAAGGTAGGTGAGGGGATGTCATTTAAATCTTTAAGATTTAATAGGCAGGAAAAGAGGAAATTTCAGTGTCAGGAAAGACCAAGAGCAGAGTAGTTTTTTTCTTGTTTTTGTTTTGTTTGTTTTTGTTTTGTTTTTAGTAACTACTGAAAAGTATAAACAGTAGAATTTAACAGTTAAGATTGTGTTGTGATATTTTGTTTGTTCTGACAAAGCTTGCTTGAAGATCAGTGGGTGGAGCTAGCCACTAATCATAGATGTCTGGGGGTCTGTACAGACAGGAGACAGGAAGTTGGGTGGAGAGAGGAAGTGATGAAGCAGGGCAGAGACAGGAGCTTGTTCCTTTTTCTGTCTGAGGAGTCAGAAAGGTAAGAGGTGACTGTGGCTGCACCTTTGCTACTCTGATCTTTCAGCTTTTACCCCAATATCTGACTCCGGGTTTGTATTATTAAGACTAATTAGGACGTACTTCATCTGGCATCCAACTTTTGGGTTACAAATTCACAAAAAGAGCTGCTTGCCTGTGGCTTTGTAGCCACTGGCCAGACCAGAGATGCGGGGGTGGGGGTGGGGGTGGGGGTGGGGGTGGGTGTGCTCCTGCTGGATTCACCACCCAACTGATTAGGTTTCTCTTTCTTTTTCCTCTGAGTCTGGGATTTTTTTCTGTTGCAGCTTCTCTGCAGCAAATTCCACAGGCACTTGAGCTCTAACTGCTGCAGGAGTTAGTGTTAGCATTCAGACCTGCCCCCTGAGGACTTGGCCAATATGCAGGCAATACCTTGACCCACTAAAATCCTGACAACATCATCCTATGTAGCCCATTTGTTCATGTGCTAAACCAGCTTTAAGAGGTGGGCTCTGCCACCTTTCTCTCTCTATTCCCACAGGGTCGTGTCTGCACCTCCTCTCTCCCACCTCTTTTTCTTCCTCTTCTCTCTTCAGCTCCCTTCTCTTCCTTCCCCCAGTAAAACTCTCCACTTGAGTAGTCTGCATAGTGTATCTCTCTGGGGCTCCGACACTGTGACTGCCGCGTGCCATTTATAAAATACAACAGTTAGCCCCTTACTACCAGCTCTGCCTTTAGGCTGCTCCTGATACAAGTGTGTCTTCCTCACTGTCCCCTATGTGTGTTTTTCAGACAGTAGGTTCCCTCTCCCGGTGAATTGTGGGTTTTCCCCAGGCCCCTTCCTTGGGATGCTGCCAAACTAGGTTGCCTTGAAAACCTGCTCAGGCCCCAATGTCAAATTCGGTTCAGTCACTGTGAAAGAAACTCCTTCCTAGAGCAATTAAAAGAACCTAATGCCTAATATAAAAACCATACTGCTTTGGATGATAGAACAGATTTAACTTCAGAAGAAACCATAAAGCAAACATTTGGCAAACTTCTATAAATGATAAAAGACCAAAGTTAAAAATATGAATAAATGACATTGTCATTGAAGGTCTTGTAGACACAGGTGCGGATGTAACAATAATTGCATCAGAATCTTAGCATCCAAATTGGCCTCTTCAGGAGGTAAATGTTCACCTTTTAGGGATTGGAACTTTATCTCAGGTAAAACAGAGCTTGAGATGGGTCAAAAGTATAGGGCCAGAAAGACAGAAAGGAAAACTAAAGCCATATGTGGCTAACATAGCAATGAGTTTACTACATGATTTGTTACAGCAATGGAATAACCAGATTAACATTCCTCCAATCTCAGAAACAAACCATAAACTAACGTATTTTCCTGGGGGGAAAAAAAAAAAAGTAGATTATTGATTCTACTTTTAAACCAAAAAACAACTACTAGTTTTAAATTTTTTTTTTTTTTTTTTCTTTTTTTTGGTTTTTCGAGACAGGGTTTCTCTGTGTAGCTTTGTGCCTTTCCTGGAATTCACTTGGTAGCCCAGGCTGGCCTCGAACTCACAGAGATCCGTCTGCCTCTGCTTCCCGAGTTCCAGGATTAAAGGCGTGCGCCACCACCGCCCGGCACTAGTTTTAAATATTTTACACTGGCTTGGATTTTTGTACACTGATACAAAATTGAGGTTATTTTTGTTAGAACATATTGTATATACATTTCTAATCTTGTTCAAGGCATTCTACCTATACAGCTCATTTAACAATGCAATGCAAATTTCTAGTTCTTGAATATTATTATTATAAACAATTTAGAATAATAAAGAAATGCAGGTTAGTAGTTAGTCACCTATTACAATCAAACTTGTAGTCATATTAGGTATGTTTTCTAGGTCAAACATATTTTAGGTCCACAGGTGGTCTTCAAATACTTCAGAGATCTACAGAATATGGTATTTAAGATGTTTTCATAACATAGGTTCTTTCTTTTTTTTGGAGGTGGGGTTTCGGGACAGGGTTTCTCTGTGTAGTTTTGGTGCCTGTCCTGGATTTTGCTCTGTAGACCAGGCTGGCTTGGACTTCACAGAGATCCACCTGGCTCTGCCTCTCAAGTGCTGGGATTAAAGGTGTGCACCACCGCCCCGTGGCTGGTTTTTTTTTTTTTAAATAACAATGAGACACTGATCTGCTTCAGAGAAGATGGTGGGCACCAATAAAACTCCACATGGAGTTTTCTTTCTTTGTGGCAAAAGATAGCCATTGGGCAAGAAAGTGTCGTTGCCTCAACTGCTGCCAGTATGCTGTCCAAACTGGACAAGCAGGACACAAAAGAAAGTGACTGCCAAAGATTGCAAAGACAAGGTAGGACAACCCTTCAGAATATACTGCTTCACAGAAAGGTCTGTCAGATATTCTAGGTCTGCAGGCCAAAGATGACTGCCCCAATGTTACAGAGGAATCTTGGGTGACTGTCCAGACAGCTGTTTCTGTCATTTCTCACATATTTTTGAAGTCACTTGCTTGCACTTCCTGCTTACTCAGTTAATATTATTTCCTTCTCGTGTCTCTACAGGAGTTGAAGACTAGATAGTTATAGTTACAGTTTTTCTTGTTAACAAATTCAGAAAAGAAACTCACAAAAGAAATGTAAGTTGTATAAGGTTGAGAAACATTAAAAAATAGTTGTGGGTTGGTAATGAAAATTAAATAGAAGGTAAATTAATTATAACCCTTTGTTATAATTAGTTATAACTCACCAAAATAGGACAGATACTAGAGTATTTCCTCTAAATTTATCAAATGTCAATGGACTAGGCATTGTTGATATAATTATTGCCTGTATATATGTGTATATAGTTACTGTACTTATTGTATATTGTTTTTCTATGTTAGGTAAAACCTCTTTTTATTTTAGACAAAATGGGGAAAATATGATATTGTGTTTGTGTTCTGACAAATAAAGGTTGCCTGAAAATCAGAGGGTGGAGCTAGCCACTAGTTAACCATAGAGGTCTGGAGGTTTATACAGACAGGAAATAGGAAGTGATATGACTGGGCGGAGATAGGAAGTGATAAGGCGGGGTAGAGACAGGAGCTTGGCTCCCATTTTGGTCTGAGGAGTCAGAAAGGTAAGAGGTGACTGTGGCTGCTCCTTTGCTACTCTGATTTTTCAGCTTTTACCCTGATATCGGACTCTGAGTTTTTACTATTAACACTAATTAGGATCCCACTTCAAGATTGTATAACTGGGGCTGGAGAGATGGCTCAGAGGTTAAGAGCACTGGATGCTCTTCCAGAGGTCCTGAGTTCGATTCCCAGTAACCACATGGTGGCTCCCAACCATCTGTAATGAGATCTGGTGCCCTCTTCTGGTATGCAGGTATACATGCAGGCAGAACATTGTATACATAATAAAATACATCTTTAAAAAAAAAAGAAAAAAAGATTGTATAACTGAATAGTGTCTCCCAAAAATTCATGATCAATTGAAACTTCAGAATGTGGTTATTTATTTATTTTATTTTTGGCAAAAATGGTTTCTGAAGAAATAATGAATTTATTTATTAGCAGCTGAAAATGAAGTTATGGATTTAGTCTGGGCCTTAAATCCAATGACAAACCCAAAATACACAGAAAGTTGGATGTAATCCCAGCACTTGGGAAGTAGAGCTGGGAGAATAAAAAAGTCAATGTCACCCTTGGCTACATAACATTTGAGGTCAGCTCTGAGGATGTGAAAAAAGAAAGAACTCAAAGACATACAGAGAAGGCCCATGAAAACCGAAAGAGATATGATGTAGCCATAAGCCATGCAATGCTTGGGATTACTGAAAGCAGGAAGAAGAATTGAGTTCTTTCTCTGACAGGAACAGAGCTCTATCAATACCTTCGTTTCAGCCAATGGAACTCCTGGAGACTAGATTTCTTATTTCAGTTTATGAATTGTGGTAATCTGTGGCAAACAGCTCAGAAAACTAATATAGGTTTATTAAGGATAATTAGTAAAGGGCTGTATTTTCCATGTTCCACTATCTTAGTCGATTATATATTGGAAGAAAAAAGCAGTGACAAAAACTTTTTCATCTTTATAAGCATATTCTGTCATTATCAGTCAATTACATTAAAGGTGAAAGGAAACAATATAGTGTCATTACTTACAGTGTGTGACTCCAGCCAGAGTTTGGTAGAAAGTAGGAGTGTCACTGTCATCAGTGAGGGTCACATACACACCCCCAGACAGCAGCCAGCGAGAGAAGGTAAAAGCATCTTTGTTTAGAAGAAGCCAAGTTCTAAATTTTTCATAGTTCACCTTTTCACCCTGAAAGTAAAGTAAGAAAACATGTTTAGTACAATTTTAGGTGTAGTACTTAGAGCCTGAATAGCCTGGAACTTATGAAGGGTTGACCCATCTATAACTAAACTCAGGGCTGCCTAAATACCACCAGACACATGTCTTCGGGAAGCAAACTGTTATTTGAAAAACAAAACAGTTGCACTTCAGTTAAAACTTATGTGCTAACTGTAAATTATTATCAATTCATTAAAGCAGTCAACTGCCAATAATAAACTACATTTTAGCTGGGCATGATTGTTCATACCTTTAACCCTAGCACTCAGGAAGCAGGTGGATCTCGGAGTTCAAGGCCAGCAGGGCTACATAGAGAAACCCTGTCTGGAAAAAATCAAAACAATAAGAAGAAGAAAACAAAATAAAATAAACCCTACACTTTTTTTGCTAAGGTATATCCTGAAACCAATAGGTGATATTTACATTTGTTTTGATATTTAATACTCTAGTGCTGGAGAACTGGCACAACAGATAAGAGCACAGGCTGTTAAAGAAGAGGACCTGGGCTCAGTTCCAAGCATCTACATGATGGCTCACAAAATTCTTCACTCCACTTTCAGGAGATCCAACACTTCTTCTGGCTCTTCAGGAACCAGGCACATTTGTGGAGCACAAACATGCACGAAGGCAAAAGAGGCACACACATAAAAATAAAATACAAAAAAAGATGTTTCCTTTATTTTTCATTTTATTTTATTTTTTTGGTTTTTCAAGACAGGTTTTCTTTGTGTATCCCTGACTGTCCTGGAACTCACTCTGTAGACCAAGATGGCCTTGAACTCAAGAGATCCACCTGCCTCTGCCTTCCAAGTGCTGGGACTAAAGGCGTGTGCCACCACCACCTGGCTCCCTTATTCTTAAAAAATTTAATTACTCCAAATTTTCACTTATCCTTATCTTTTAGCAATATGTAATCTAAATTAGTATATATTTAACTAAAGTTGTCTAAATTCAAACACTTAAGTTTAATTTGAAAATTAAAAACAATTATTTAGAAGTCTTTTCTAAAATAGACAATCAGGATCCCAGAAGTCAATTAGAGTTCAAAAACAAATAAGTTAGACCAGCTTAGTGGTGCAGGCATTTAATCAATCCCAGCACTTGAGAAGCAGAGGCAGGAGGATCTCTGAATTTGAGGCCAGCCTGGTCTACAGAGCAAGGACAGGTCCTTGGACAGTCTACATAAAGAGACCCTGTCTCGACAACCCCCACCAAAAGAAGCGAGTTCATTTCCATTTTTTGCTTTACTTTTTAAAAGAATTATTTGAAAATTTCATACAAGTATACAATGAAATATGATCATCTCTACTTCCCCATCTCACTCCTCTAACTTCCTACAAACCCCCTCCACACATAATCCTCTCAAGTTCATGTCTTTTTACCAGTAATTGCATTACTAAATCTCTAGAGAAAAAAAAAACTATCTAGATTGAACAAGATCGTGCTGAAACTGCTCTCTAGGTCAAGTCCTTTGCTTGAACAATAGCTCTTAAGTTTAGTATGGACTAGACCTTGTTCTGAGAAAAAGAAAAACCTCACTGGAAATACAACAAAGACTGACATTCACGGGCCTAACAACTCCAATCCCAATACAAATGTTGAAGGATATAAAACAACTTCTACATTGTTTAGTAGGACCCTACTAAGTACAACAATATGCTTAGCCTACTAGTTTGAGAACACTCAGCATCAATGCAATGCAAACCATGGGGACAACACCAACAGTCTTGTTTCAAATTTGAGACAGGGACATAAAAGACACTGCAAACATGTTGGGTATTAAGGATTCTGTCCTATTCTTACTCTATCTATGTTTGTCTAAAAATAAAGTAGAAGTATAAATTCCAAAGGTTTGTACACTTCTTACACAGTTAACTCTTAAGATACTGGGATAAGTCTTAAAAGTAGTGGCATCATTTATTACAACTAGCTTTTTAAAAGGATAATTATGATTTTATGAATTCTGTACTTGGCTTTATTCCCTTTTTTCTTTTTTTTGGCTTTTCGAGACAGGGTTTCTCTGTGTAGCTTTGCGCCTTTCCTGGAGCTCACTTGGTAGCCCAGGCTGGCCTCGAACTCACAGAGATCCGCCTGGCTCTGCCTCCCGAGTGCTGGGAATAAAGGCGTGCGCCACCAACGCCCGGCTATTCCCTTTTTTCTAACATAACACCTTAAAAACTCTTTTTTCCCCCGAGACAGGGTTTCTCTATGTAGCTTTGGAGCCTGTCCTGGAACTCACTCTGTAGCCCAGGCTGGCCTCGAACTCACAGAAATCCGCCTGCCTCTGCCTCCTAAGTGCTGGCTGGGATTAAAGGCGTGGGCCACCACCGCCTGGATAAAAACTCTTGAACGCTATAAAATGTCCGTCTGTTACTAGGCTGTATGACAGCTCACAGCCACTAGGTATCTTCACTAAATAACCATTACAGGTTTGATAGTAATGATTAATTTCAAGCCCATCTGCCAAACACCGGGGCAGAAAGGAGGCTGAAGGTTGAGGTGATCACCAATGATCATATAATCAATCATGACTATATAATGAAACTTTTATAAAAACTCAAAAGGAAGTGCTTAAGAGATGGCTCAGAGCATACACTCTTCCAAAGGACCAGAGTTCAATTCCCAGCACCCATATCAGGTGGCTCACAAATATATGTGACAGATCCAATGACTATAGCTCTAAGAGCACCTATGTGCTCGCTTGCTCTTTTTCACTTATACATTTATACATGTGATTGTTGTATGATATTTTGTTTGTGTTCTGACAAAGCTTTCCTGGAGATCAGAGGGCAGAGCTAGCCACTAGTTAACCATAGAGGCAAGGCAGTGGTGGCACACACCTTTAATTCCAGCACTATGGAGTATCATGCCTTTGACCCTTGCATATGGGACACCCACGCCTTTAATCCCAGCACTAAGGAGGTGGAGACAGGAACATAAAGTGGGCAGAGACAGGATCTCTGCCCCATTCAGTCTGAGGATTCATGGAGACAGGATCCCCTCCATTTGGTCTGAGATTTCTGGTGGCTGGCTGCTCTGCTTCTGACCTTTCAGCTTTCACCCTAATATCTGACTCCAGGTTTTCATTGTTAAGACTAATTAGGATCACACTTCACATGATTAAGAATAAAATACATCAGCTGGGCAGTGGTGATGCATGACTTTAATCCCAGCAAACAAACACATAAACAAAAGCAAGTTCAAATTCTTTGTACCTATATTGGCTAGATTTCTGTCAATTTGACACAAGCTAGTCATTTGGAAAAAGACTCCACTGAGAAAATGCCTCTATAAGTTTTGCTTATAGGCAAGTACATAGTGCATTTTCTTAAATGACAACTGATGTGGGTGGGTCCAGTCATTGTGTATGGTACAACCTTGGTCCTGGGTGCTAGAAGGAAGCAGGCTAAGAAAGCTAGGAAGTAGGTAGCAAATAAGCAGCACCCCTCCATGGCCTCTGTATCAGATCTTGCCTCCAGGTTCCTACCCTGATTTCCCTCAGTGACGGACTGTAATGTAGAACCTTAAACTGAAGTAAACTTTTCCAAGTTGCTTTTTGTCATGTTGCTTTATCACATCATTATATAAAAACCCTAACTAAGACAATAGCCATGTAAAAAGCTGATCAAGGCTTTAACTCCAGCAAATGCCTTTAACTCCAGCACTGGGTACACAAACAGGCAGATATATCCCTAGAGCTCAATAAATCCCTTAGAGCTCACCTAAAGGGCAAGCTTCAGGTTCAGTGAGAGACATTGTCTCAAGGCAATAAAGCATACTAACAAAGGAAGATACCCAACCTCCTGCTCTGCCACATTCATGTGTACAGGTGTATGCAACCACATACTCATGTGCACACACTACAACAATAAAAACGACAGAACACACGGGTAGTTCCAGATATTTGGAAGACTAAAACAGATTTAATTTCGAATATGAGATGAAGACCAACTTGGGCAACACAGGAGACCCCATCACAAAACAAATAAAGGGCTGCAGAACACAGTAAATTAAATCACTCAAAGCCAACTCCCCAAACCACCTTCTCTAGTTTGTAGCCATCTCAGTTAACAGGAATTCTAAATCTTTATTCAAACCATGATTTTCTATTCTATGCTAGCTTGTAACCAAAATAAGAAAAGATTCTGGAAGTCCACCTTCCAAATAGACAGCAATTAGGGTTGGCAAGATGCTCAGAAGTAAAAGCACTGGCTAAGCAAACCTGGTGATCTGAGCTCCATTCCCAGAACCCAAGTAATGATGGAAGGAGAGCACCTGACTCCACAAAGCGATCCTCTGATTTTTATATGTATAGATACCATGGCATGACACCAACACACATACACACACATCATATACACACACCATAGTAACTGAAATTAAAACATTTAAAAATAGTTAAGTAGAGAATTTAATAATCTCTCACTATCTCACTGCTATATGCCATGATCTAAATAATAATTGCCTCTTACCAGGACTCCCACCTAAGGGTACATTAGACCCTGTCTCAAAAAAAAAAAATGAATGCTGGCATCTTGCCAGTGTAGTAGACATTTCTATAATCCCAGCTACTTAAAAGTTAAAGAGACAGGGGGATAGCAAGTTTAAGGCCTGCCTGGACTGTAAATAAAGTTAAAAGTCAGCATAAGTAACTTAGGGAGACCCTGTCTCATATAAAAATGAAAAGGGTTCTGAGATATGGCTCAATGGTAGGATGCTTGCCTAGCATACAGAAGGCTCTATGTTCAATTGCTAATACTGTAAATTTTAAAAGGAGGGATAGAAAGGAGAAGGACCTTACATATTACTCATCTGCTCAAAACCCTCCAAGGGTTTCTATTGTACATAGGTAAAAATCAAAAGACTCACACTATAACCTCCAATGGCGATGATGAGAATAGCCCCCATAGCATATACAAGTATGAGTATTTGAATACTTTGAATACTTGGTCACCAGTTGGTAGAACTGTTTGGGAAGGATAAGGAGGTGTAGCCTTGTAAGAAGGAGGTATCTCATGGCAGTGGGATTTGAAGCTTCAAAAGCCTCCCATCATTCCCAGTCTCTCACCTAGTGCTGTGTGGATTAAGGTGTTGGCCTTAAACTGTTCCTGGCTCTCTGCTTTTGCTCCACTGTCATGGACTCTAACCTCTTAGCTAACTAAACACTTTCTTTTATAAGTTGCCTTGGTCATGGTGTTTTGTTACAGCAACAGAAAAGTAACTAATAGACATCCTTCACATGCCAATAATACCACTTTGATTCTTACTATTCCACTGCTAATTCCATTCCAACTAAATGGGCCTTGTTATTGCTTCTTCGACAGGCAAAACACATTTTCATCTCAGGTCTTTACTGTACTCTCTTCATGGAAGGTAGGTATCATCATGGATATCAATCCTTTGCTTGAGTTTCACTTTATCTGACAGAATTTCATAGTTATCCCATACAGAAGAGAATACTTAGCTGCTTCCTCCCCTACAGCACCTACCTCTCTTGTTCTACTTAATCTCCTTACAGCGCTAATTACCACCTAATGCATATGCTACTGTCAATAATTTTAAAGAACAGGTGGCCAACCACTTTTAGTTCCCATTAGCAAAATAAGAATGTCTGAATAAGTCTTATTCAAATGTAAAACTATATTATTTTCTCTAAAAAAAAGAATAGAATATTAGTGCATTTGCTATCTTTGTGAAAAATCCATTAATTCAATTTGCAAAGATGTTTTTTACCAGCAATTTTTTGTTACCAGAAAGAAACAAAGCATAGCCCAATTTATAGTGAAGTACTAAAAAATACTTTTACAGCAATTTCAAGTAAGTATGGCAGAACAAAAAATATAGGAAGTCTATCCTTTAACACCTAACACATAGAAATGCTAAATAGATCTAATGCACACCTATGATCTCTGCAGGAGCCTGCATGTGCAATGAAGTCAGTGTACCTGTGTGGGAGTATGTAGCATTATAATGTAAGTATAAACAATTAATTGCCTTTATGGAAGAATTGAGGATTTTTTTTAAGTTTTAGTTTATTATTAAATTATGTTCATGTGTATGGGTATGTGCATATGAGGGCAGGTGCCCCCAGAGAGCAAAGTGCCAGATTCTCTGGAGCTGTGAAGTTGTTAACCACCCAAACTGGGAGCAGGGACTCAAACTAGAGTCCTCTGAAGAGTAGCATGCACTCTTAAGCACTGAGCCATCTCTGAATTCAGATTGAGGATTTTCTAATTTACAAACACGGAGGCAATGAGAGGCATGGACTCTTTGGTGTGTGTGTGTGTGTGTTTTGGTTGTTTTGAGACAAGATTTCTCTGTGTAACAACAGCCCCAGCTGTCCTGGAACTCACTTTGTAGACCAGGCTAGCCTTAAACTCACAGAGATCCACCTGCCTCTTCCTCCCAAGTGCTGGGATTAAAGGTATGCACCAAAATACCCATCTGAGACATAAACTCTTCAATTTCACTTTATCTGACAGATTTTTCTAATTATCTTAAAAAGCAACACTCACCTAACTCCTCCCCATCAATACTGGTTCCCTTATTCCAATTTAGTTTCCTGTTGGACTATTAGACTATGCAAATAACTCTTTATTGAGCACAGCACATAAAGAGTTGAAACATTAATCATTAAATATAAAAATACCAAGAACCCTCTTATGCAAACATCCATCATAGCCATATTTATCACAAACTAAGAGTTAATACTTCATCAACTTTAAGAAATGAAATATAAGCCAGGCGGTGGTAGCACACGCCTTTAATCCCAGCACATGGAAGGCAGAGCCAGGCGGATCTCTGTGAGTTCGAGGCCAGCCTGGGCTACCAAGTGAGTTCCAGAAAAGGTGCAAAGCTACACAGAGAAACCCTGCCTCAAAAAAAAAAAAAAAAAAAAAAAAAAAAGGAAACGAAATATAAATCTTTAAACATACCTCCGAGAAACACTTCCTGAGTGTATCTGGGACTTTGCCATCCACCACATGGAGCATTCTTTCCATTTCTTCCCGTACAACATAGCTCCCAGATTCACTTGAAAAAAGACTAAAAATATCTAAGAGAAAGAAAAATAAATTAATCTTAACATATATCAAGTATAGTTAGTAAAAGTAAGGAGAAAAGAGAAAGGCACAATTGCACTTTGTAAGTACAATTTATTATTGTTGTTGTCATCTTCATTGTTTTCTTCCTCCTCTTCTTGAGATGGTCTTACTCTGCAGTCTTGGCTGGCCTTGAATTTACAGTACTCCTGAGAACTATGATTACAAGTGTGTGCCACCACGCCTGTCTGCATAATTTACTCTTCAAAATAATTGTGTGGTATTTTTTCATACGTGTAATTAATACCAAGTGTTAGCAAAGACTGGAACAAACAAGAGCTCCCCTCTTTTTGGTTTTTGTTGTTTTGGTTTTTTTTTTTTTTAATGTTTTTTTGTTTTGCTTTCTTTTTTGAGACAGGGTTTCTCTGTGTAGCTGTGGCTGTCCTCGAACCTGCTCTGTAGACCAGGCTGGTCTTGAACTCAGAGATCTTCCTGCCTCTGCCTCCACAGTGCTGGGATTAAAGGCATGTGCCACCATCTCCCAGCCCAGGACCTTTTATAAAATGTGAATGACTATATAAATAAATGTAACCATTCTGGATTTGCCAAAATCTAGAAAAGGTAAAAATATGTGTCAGAAACTCTACTTCTACACAATCCCATTTTAACTTTTAGGAATGTAGATACTTGTGCACGAAATGCAAGATGTTCACTTAACTACTGTTATAAGAGTAAAAATTAGAAACAAAATAAATACTTATGGAGAAAAGAAACAAACTAAGATGTATGAGTATAGATAATGAAATACCATACAGCAGTTAAACAGAATAGGTACTTCAGGATGAGTAAGCATTAAGAAATATGATAGTAAGGGAACAAAGCAAATTTCAAAATAATCATAGACATTTTAAAAGTTGAGAACCTGCCAAACTCTTGAAAATATGATTATAGATATGAATATAAGACATAAAAATATGCAAAAGGTAAAAGAGGTCATTAAATTTCTGAGAGCACTAATCTCTAAGAAGGGCAGAAATACTGGGATTTTGAAAAGATGTAAAAGATAATTCATCATATTTTCTTTTTGTTGTTTTGTTTTTAAAGATAGGGTGTCATGACAGCAGTGGTGGCACATGCCTTTGATCAGCACTTGAGGGGCAGAGGCAGGTGGATCTTTGAGTTTGAGGCCAGCCTGGTCTACAGAGTGAGTTCCAGAACAGCCAGGGCTACAGAGAGAAACCTGTCTCAAAAAACCAGCCAACAAAACAAAAAAGACAGGGTGTCGTATAACCTCCCAACTTGCTATGTAGCTGAGGATAACCCTGAAGTACTACTGATTCTCTTGCTTCTATCTCCCAAGTGCTGGGATTATAGGGATGTGCTACCAAACAGAGCAAACTGGTTTTTTGTTTGTTTGTTTGTTTGTTTGTTTTAAACATCAAGATGTGGAATGCAGATGACAGAATTTTTTTTTCCTCCACAGGATAAGGTTTCTGTGTAATAGCTTTGGCTGTCCTAGAACTTACTTTGTTGACCAGGCTGGCCTTAAACTCACAGAGTTCTTCTCCTTGTCCTCCTGAATGATGAAATTAAAGGTGTATGTCACTATTGCCTGGCTGAAAGTACCTATCTTATGCATTACTGAAATTGTTATGGTTTGAACACTGTCCCACAGAAAGGTACACTGCAGTTGTAGTCCCTTTGGCGTCAATGGAACCTTGGTTCCAAGACCCCTCAAGCATTCCAAAATGTACCTAAATACATAAAATTGTATAGTGTATATGTATGTATACACATACATATACACACACACACACACACACACACACACACACACACACACACACACATGCATATTAGATCTCTCCCTTCTGCTGGGAATAAAATCTAGGACCTTGTACATGCCAAGTACTCTACCACTGAGCTACATCTGATGAGCCATTCTCCTGCCTCTGCCTCCCCAAGTACTGGAATGACAGTATGTGTCACCATATGTGGTTAGTTCTCTGTATTTTAAATCCTCTTTAGTCTGGCAAGATAGAAGGCTGATATATGAATATTCCAGGCAACGTAGGATGTATAATGAAACTTTCCGAAAAAATACTTTCTGACCACAGTTCATTTACAGAATAAAATTAATTTCCAAAGGTGAAATATCAACTTTTTATTTTATAAAGTAAGGAAAATACAGACTACTAAGTTTATGACTTCAGGTTTTTTGTTTGTTTGTTTGTTTGTTTGTTTGTTTTGTTTTGTTTTTTGAGACAGGGTCTCACTATGTAGCCCTGGCTGGCCTGGAACTCATGGTGTAGACTGGGCTGGCTTCACATTCACAGATATCTACCTAGTCTCTGCCTCTCAGTGCAGGGATTAAAGGAATGTGCCACCACACCCAGCCAGATTTTTTTAAGGTAACAGCCTTCGTGAAATATAATTAATCTTAGTGAAAAATTGATCTTTTAAAAATACACATTTTAGTGATTTTTATTATATGCACAAGGTTGTACAACAATTACTACTAATTTCAGAACACTTTTATCAACCTAAAAAGGAATCTCATACCTACTAATAATGTAGCTGAGTGACAGCATGTGTGAGGCTCTGGTCTTGATCTATAAAACCGCAAAAAAGGGGAAAGCAAAAACCAAAACCCCTGATACCCATCAGCAACTATTCATTATCCACTTCCCTGTCTGCCAAGTATCCTAAGTGTCACTCACCTACTATATTCTGCCTCTTATTCTAGAAACATCACGAAACTATAATCATATGTGATCTACTATAAATAGCACCCAGTATTCAGTAATATATATGTATATGTATGTAAAGATATATATGTGTTTTAAATGATATATTTTTATTTATGTATATATGTGTATATGGGAAGTACATACAGCGGCCAGAAGAAGAAGTACATACAGCTCCTCTGGAGCTGGAGTTACAGGCAGTTGTGAGCCTCATGACATGGGTGCTGGAACCAAACTCAGGTCCTCTGGAGGAGCCAATACATGCTCTTAACTGCTGAACCAACTCCTCAGCCCCTCAGTAAAATATTTTTAAGCCTTATGTATGTTTCAGCATGGATCAATCAATACTTGATTTCCTTTCCTTGTAAAGTAAGGTTATATTGTACAGAAACTTACATTTTTTTTTTTATCCATCCAGATAAGCCCTGAGTTTAATTACCAGCACCAAAATAAGGGACTAAAAACAAAAACTAAAGTGGTAACACTATCATTTTACACTCCCAACAGCAAAGATTAAGGACTGCTGTTGTGGAATATTAATTTAAGATGTGTTATATTTGTTTATGCTGTGGAACATTTGTTTAATGATGCAAAGATGTGTTGCATTCTTTTATGTTGCATTTGTTTAACTCTGTGAAGCTGTGATATTTTGCCTGTCTAAAACACCTAATTGTCTAATAAAGAGAAGAACGGCCAATAGCAAGGCAGGAGAAAGGACAGGAGGGGCTGGCAGGCAGAGAGAATAAATAGGAAGAGAAATCTGGGAAGAAAGGATGAAGGAGAAAGAGAACAAGGAGAGGAGTATGCCAGGGGCCAGCTATCCAGCCACAGAGACAGCCACAGAGTAAGAATGAAAGTAAGATATACAGAAGAAAAGGAGCCAGGCAGTGGTGGCACACGCCTTTAATCCCAGTACTCAGGAGGCAGAGGCAGGTGGAACTCTTTGAGTTTGAGGCCAACCTGGGCTACAGAGTGAGTTCAAGGAAAGGTACAAAGTTACATAGAGAAACCCTGTCTCAAAAAAAAAAAAAAAAAAAAAAAAAAAAACAGAAGAAAAGGTAAAAGCCCAGAAGCAAAAGGTAGATGGGATAATTTAAGTTAAGGAAAGCTTGCCAGAAATAAGCCAAGCTAAGGCTAGGCATTTATAAGTCATAATAAGCCTCAGTGTATGTATTTATTTGGGAACTGGGTAGTGGGCCCCCACAAAAAAACAAAGAATAAAAAACAACCAACAACAGACTGCTATTTTTACAAATGTTTGTCAGCAATGTTATTATATTTTATTTTAAAGTGTAACGTAGTATCTCAGTAGTTTTAGTTGACTTTGATGACTAGCTATACTGAACATTTCTGATTTGCTTATTGGTCAATTGTGTATCTTTGGAAAATAACCCATTACATTCTTTGTCTTTCAGATTTTGAGGTTAATTATTCTGCACATGTGATATCATTATCACTAAGATAAAAGAACTTACATTTTGCTTTCTCTTCATCTTTGCCTCTCGTAAGGAGCACGAGTCCAACTATTAAGTTATTGAAGTGCAGCCCTTTGGATGTTCCACCAAAAGAACAGTAAATCACCTGAAGAAAGAAAGTGAGAAAGCCAACCTTAGAGATGCTTCAGTTATTAGGAAAGGAGGTATCATCATCCTTAACTAAACCTTGTCTCCATCTACAGATAATGCTCTGATTAATTAATTTTAGTGAAATAATGATAATGATTCTCTCTTCTTTTGTACCTTATTACAACATTCAGCTGATATGCCCACCTACTCTAACACACACACATTACAGGATGACACAACTGACTACTTATTTTGTTTTAGATCCTTATCAAGATCCAAAGGGGGGGGACTTCCTTTGATAGCTGCAATAATTGGATAAAAAATTTTATGCAATTACAGAGTATCTTTTAACTTCAGCTACACTTACACATTTATTATTTTGATTAGAAAGAACAACATTCCCTAATTTTCAGAATTAAAAAGAAACTACAAAAAATTTATTAACAGAATGTTACTATAATATTTATAATAGAATAAAAACTATAGACATAGAAGGGACTCATTCAAAATTATTACAAACTACTTATTAAAATTTACTTACTCAAAAATTATGTATGGGCTAGTGAGACAACTCAGTTGGTAAGGGAGCTCACCGCTAAGTCTGACAACCTGAGTTTAATCCCTGAAACCCACAAGATAAAAGGAGAGAAACAATTTCTGCAAGTTTTCTTGATCTCCACATGTATGCCATGGCATGGACACACATGTAAAATAAACAAATGAGGGCTGGGCAAAGTGTTGCATGTCTATAATCCAAATGATCAGCAGGCAGAGGCAGGTACATCTTTATGAGTTTCAAGGCTAGCTTACTCTACATAGTGAGTTCCAGGCCAGCCAAAGCTATACAGTGAGACACTGTCTCAAAACAAAACAAGCAAGACATGTCTTGGTGGTGTGGGTCTATAATCTCAGCTATTTGGGATATAAATTCATGGCTTCTACTTCAGAAAATATTTTTCCTGAGTAAACTTTAATATGCCTTTTAAAGAACCTGACTCAAAGTCAACAGGACTTGGCTGGGAATATAGCTTAGTTGATAAAGCACTGCTCTGGCATGTGCAAGGCTCTGGGCTCAATCCCTAATATTGAAGGAAAATAAAAGTAAACAGTCAATGACATCAAGTTAATGTCTTCAAAACTTAACTTTATGTAATAGTTTCATAAGAACAAATACTTTTCCATTTAAATTTTTAGTGAACATGTGATCCATCAATTCATTTTTATCTACAAAAACATTTTTCTAGGCAAACAATTATTCAAGAGCAAATTTTGCAGATCTAAATTTGCTAATGAAGAAATGATTTTTTTGGGAAATATCTAATTAATAGTAAGCTTTGGGTGGACACAGTTGTGTGAGGGGACCTAGGGGAAAATCAAATACTATCATTCTACTAAATGAACATAGCAATAAAATAACGCCTAATGACATTTTGCTATACCTACAGATCAGTGTCCTGTTCAGCCATCATTAGAGCAGCTTTCTCCTACAGTAGATGAGAACTAAGAGACACACACAACTGGAAAATGTATAGAGATTGAGAGATCTTGTAACACTCAATCCTAAATGGGATGTTTTCATCAAATCCCTTCCCTCGGGGCTCAGGGAATTCTGCAAAAGAGGAAGCTGGAAAGATTGAATCTCATAGGGAGTGGCACTATTAGGCAGTGTGGCTTTGTTGGGGTAGGTATGGCCTTGTTGGAGGAAGTGTGTCACTATGGGGGGTGGGCTTTGAAGTTTCCTATGCTCAGGATACTGCCCAGTGTCTCAGCCAACTTCCTGTTACCTACAAGCCCAGATCTAGGCAGCACCATGTCTGCCTGCACACCATGGTGATGATGGACTGAATCTCTGAAACTATAAGTGAGCCATGCCAATTAAGTGTTTTCTTTATAAGACTTGCCATGGAAAAGCTGGGCAGTGGTGGCTCACCCATTTAATCCCAGCACTCGGGAGGCAGAGGCAGGCAGATCTCTGTGCATTCGAGGCCAGCCTGGTCTCCAAAGCGAGTTCCAGGAAAGGTGCAAAGCTACACAGAGAAACCCTGTCTCGAAAAACCAAAAAAAAAAAAAAAAAAGACTTGCCGTGGTCATGGTTTCTCTTCACAGCAATAGAAACCCTACGACAGAACTGATGCACATATGAGCTCAGAGACTGTGGCAGCATGCATATGGCTGCACGGATCCAAAATCAGATGGGGGTCCCAGCACTAAGATGGGAAAGTAGACACAAGCTCCCATCCCCAACCAAGAAGCTACCTCCAACTAACAAGAGCTTGCAAAGGAAAACTTAGTTTCTCCAAAGGAATCTCACTGGGTATACAAACCATACTTAAGGGCAGGCCCTATGCCCAGCAGAAGACAGCCAACACAAAACAAACTTAAAAAATACTTTTGGTCTCATATTGTTTGTTTGTTTGTTTTGTTTTGTTTTTTTGAGACAGAATTTCTCTGTGTAACGGTTTTGGCTGTACTGGAATGCTTTGTAGACCAGGCTGGCCTGGAAGCCACAGAGATCCACCTGCCTCTGTCCCCCAAGTGATGGGGTTAAAGGTGTGTGCCACCACCACCCAGGTGGGCTTTATTTTTTAACCTTACTGGTTCTTTGCTTGCATATTATGGTTTTAGATTTTTTTATAGGGAGGGTGTGTGTGTGTGTGTGTGTGTGTGTGTGTGTGTGTGTGTGTGCGTGCGCGCGCGCGCATTTCTTGTGGTCTCTTTTTGTTGTTGTTGTTGTTAAGGTGTTCATTTTGTTTTATTCTTGTTTGCTTGTCTTTTTTAATTTGCCTGCTTGTTATCATCAGAGAGAAGAAAAAAAGAGGTGTGGAGTTTAAAGGCTGGGAAGTGAGGAGGATCTGGGAGATGAAAAAAGGAAACTATGATTAGAATACATTGTACAAAAATAACTCTATTTTCAATTAAAATAAAATAGAGGAAACATTCTCTCTCTCTCTCTCTCTCTCTCTGTTTTTTTTTTTTTTTTTTTTTCGAGACAGGTTTTCTCTGTGTAGCTTTGCGCCTTTCCTGGATCTCGCTCTGTAGACCAGGCTGGCTTCAAACTCACAGAGATCCGCCTGCCTCTGCCTCCCAGTGCTGGGATTAAAGGTGTGCACCACCGTCCACCACCACCACCACCACCACCACCACCACCACCACCACCACCACCACCACCACCACCACCACCACCACCACCCAGGGTGAGAAAACTATCTCTTATTTTGAACTCTTAATTATTATATACTCTAAATCATAATGAACACCTTCAGATATGAATTCAGGTTTCTTGTAATTGAAAAGTGATGTGACATTTTCTAGTTCAATTATTTGTGCTAAAACTCACTGCTAATCAACCCCTACCCCACCCCCACTCACACCCCCACCCCCACCCCCACTCCCATGGGTTTCTCTGTGTAGCTTTGGAACCTGTCCTGAACTTGCTCTGTAGACCAGGCTGGCCTTGAGATCCACCTGCCTCCCGAGTGCTGAGATTAAAAGCATGCACCACCACCACCACCACCACCACCACCACCACCACCACCACCACCACCACCACCTCCTGCAAGTCACTGCTTTTAAGACTGATTAAAACCAAAAAAGTCCATGTTGAGTCCAATTAACAATGACCTCTGTTTCTCTGTGTAGCGCTAACTGTCCTAGAACTCACTCTGTAGACCGGCTGCCTGCCTTTGTCTCCTGAGTTCGGGGATTAAAGGCATGTGCTCCAACTGACCAGCAACATTGACATTTTACAAAAAAAGTATTTTTCATAGTTTCTGGCTATTTTAAAGATTTATATATGATTCTGTGTGTGTGTGTCATGTGTGTATGGGTACCCAGAGGCCACAAAAGGAGTTGGATCCCCTGGAGCTGAAGATAAAATAAAGGAAGTTGTGATATTCATCTTGGGAACTGGACTCAGGCTTTTTAGAAGAGCAGAAACACTCTTAACCCCTGAGCCATTTCTCCAGTGTCTGATCTTGATAATTACATTGCAAGAGAAAGAAGTATACAAATAGGAAAAAAAATGGTTATATGAGTAAGATGGAATTACTTTTGGGAATTTAATGGGGCAAGGAAAATAATTTCTAAATCTATTAAATACCATCATACTATAAATGATGGTCAGACTGTTTTAAATGTATACTTTACTTTGGTAAGAAAAATGCATTTTCTTAGCTTTCAAATATAGATCTAGAACACTCTGCATGGTACATTTCTCTGTCCTCTTGAAGGACTTCTTAAAGAAGAAGTGACTCGCCTGAGGTCTGATTTATCATGTGAGTCCTTCATCTTGTCCAAATCTATAGCCTCATAGAAGTACCTAGATAATTCAGGCCGAAATTACCTAGATAATTCAGACAGATGGAAAATTAAGCAAGTTCTTACCCTAAGTATATATTTTAAATAATTCACACATTCTTCTAGTTATTAAGAAACAAATAAACAAACCATCCCCAACTTTGAAGTATATTAATCAATCATTTATTAAAATGAATAAAATATTGAAAACATTTTCAATCATTTCTAATCAGATTTCCCCTGGCTAACCCCAGAATTCTGCTTGAATTCTAATGTGACAAAAATACTGAGTAATTAACAATAATAATTACAAGATTATTTAAAAGCATACTACAGCAAATGTTTGTATTTTCCACCCATGTTATAAACTAAGTTTGAGGGTAAGTACAGGAATGCAATCATCAGCTGGAATCAGGCATGGTGGCACACAACAGTTACCCCAAGATGCAGGAGCAGCATCACTTGCCTTCCCTCCTGCCTCCCCAGTGCTTATAGCATTATAGCCCGTCATACCAGGTCCAAAGCTCATTTTTAAGAACACTGGTTTTGTTTGGGCTTCCTATGCAATTTGCTAACTGTGCTGCTGTAAGTTTTGGGTTTAACTGCTATTATCTGCTAGAAGAGAAAACTAACAACCTTGGCTATTGTAGTATGATGTTCTCTAAAGACCCAAGGAGATGGCACTATAAACTTAATGAAAAGTGCAGGGCTAAGAAGAGCACAGGCCCTAGCGAGGAAGCTACTACTGCAGTTTTGCTAAACTGGCATGATATGCCTATCAAATTGACTTCTAAATAGTTATATTATGTCCACAAATCAGTACTGCCATTGGCTTTCGTCAGAGAAGCTTCTTGTTGCAGTGGGTGGTAATTCCTGCAAAGCACATAACACTAAGAACAAGTGACAAGTATAATGCACAGCCATAACCAGGATATTACTGTCATCCTCTCCAAGGGTCAGGGAACACTACAGACAAAAAAGCAGAAAGACTGCGTGATGCAAAGGAAGGGACAGAATGTACACCATGTCTTCTGGTCATGACATGGCCTAAAACTCTCCTAGCAGCTCTGATCCGCTACACAAGATTGTGCCTGTCAACATTATATCACTGGAAATGAGAAGGGATTCACAAGGTCCTGCCCAACCCTCCCTGAAGATCAATATGCAATTAATGCTTGCTTAGCAGAGGAATAGTAATTTTCTTCAGTGATACAGCCGCGTTAAGTTGCCAATGCTCTTGTGGATAACCCTAATTAAACTCATTGGCTCACCAAAAAAAAAAAAAAAAAAAAAACATTAAGGTAGGAAGCTGGAGAGAGATAACTCTAAGGTTAAGAGCTATGCTGCTCTTACAGATAACCCAAGTTGTATTGGTAGCACCAATGTTAGGTGGCTCACAACTGCTTGTAATTCCAGATCTGGGGGACCTGGACTTCACAGGCACTAAAATGCGCACAGGTATACATACTAACAAGCATATGTGTGTGTGTGTAAATCTTTAAAAAAAAAAAAATTAAAGAATAAGAGGACTAGCCAGGTGGTTGTGGCACAAACCTTTAATCCCAGCACTCGGGAAGTGAATTCCATTGAGTTTGAGGTGGGTCTGGTCTACAAAGCGAGTTCCAGACAGCCAGAGCTGTTACAAAGAGAAACCCTGTCTAGGAAAAAAAAAAAAAAAAAGGACTAGCTGGAAAGAGGAAAGAGATCAGTAGAACAGCACGGGGATAAGAGAGGATAATGGGGAATGAATGCTCAAAATACATTATATACATGTATGAAAATCTAAGAAAAAATCCATTATTGCATATAATTAACATTTTAATAAAACTTTATTAAAAATAAACATATAGATATAATGAGAAAATGCACCATGATGGCTAGTCTTCATTGCTAATATGACGAACTAGCCAGGTGGTGGTGGTGGTGGTGGTGGTGGTGGTGGTGGTGGTGGTGGTGGTGGTGGTGGTACACACGTTTAGTCCCAGCACTTGGAAGGCGGAGGCAGGCGGGTCTCTGAGTTGGAGGCCAGCCTGGTCTACATAGTGAGTTCTAGGACAGCCAAGGCTACACAGAGAAACTTTGCTCACCCCCTCTCCCCTAAAAAAAAGCTACCTTAATGAATTTAGTGTCACCTACGAGATACTTCGGGGGTTGTCTGTGAGGGCATTTCCTAAGAGGTCTAACTGAACAGGAAAGAGCCATCCTGAAGGTGGTCTGTATCATACTACAGGCTAGAGATGAATATTAAATAGAAAGAGAGGCAGAAAACTGAGCACCAGTACTCATGTCTTGTGGTGATAGTGTCCCCCAATATATTGTGCACCCTAATAAACTTATCTGGGGTCAGAGGACAGAATAATCACTAGATAGACATAGAGGCCAAAAAATAGTGGCACACACACCTTTAATGCTATCATTTGGGAGGCAGAGTACCATCAGAATCTCTGTGAGTTCAAAGCCACACTGGAAACAGCCAGGCATGGTGACTCGTGCCTTTAATCCCAGGAAGTGATGGCAGGAAGCAGAATGATAACTAAGGTGTGAGGACCAGGAACTAGAGCTGGTTAAGCTTTTAGGCTTTTAGCAGCAGTTCAGCTGAGATTAATTCGGGATGAGGACTCAGAGACTTCCAGTCTAAGGAAACAAGATCAGCTGAGGAATTGGCAAGGTGAGGTGGCTGTGGCTTGTTCTGCTTCTTTGATCTTCCATCGTTGACCCCAGTACCTGGCTCCAGGTTTGTTTTTATTAAGAAGACCTTTTACGATTCATGCTACAATGTCTCTCTGCCTACTGACTGGAGACACAATGTGAATGGCATGCTGATACTCCTGCTGCCATCTTTTCTCCATATAATGGAGAAATTATAAAGCAAATAAAACTTTCCTTCCTTAAGTTACTTCTTATCAGGTACTTGGTCACATCAACAGAAAAGTAACTAATACTGTCACTGATGGCAAACAGTTCAAGGACATTAAATGAATACTTTGTCCTTCAAACATATGGGCTGGTGATTATTACAAAAATAGTCTTGACCTTCAGTAAGGGGACGGGAGAGGGTGAAATGCAATGAAAATTAGTAGTAGGAATTATACTTCAGTTAAAACAACAACAAAAAAAAACACTTTGAAATACATAGCTTTCCAAGTATCAGTAAAATAAAGCTGCTACTGGTTTCTCTGGGGTATCAAACAAAAGGATCTTTAAACATACTTGGATGAGGGAATCCAATATCCAAAACAGTGTCATAAGTATTCCAAACCCAACCCAATGAGAACCAGGAACCAAAGGAACTTTGCTAGGAGTAAAGCAATGGCTCAACAGCAGCACACTATACCACATATAGTTTCAACTGTCTTACTCTACCAAGAAGCCTATTCCTTTCAACAGAAAACACAGGTTATCAAACTATGAAGTTCAGATGTGGACTGAGTTATAAAAACTACACAGAACTTAATACATGCACAGACAGCTCATGTGTGCACACACATACACACACACACAAATAAAATAAAAATAGTAGTAGTAAAAGACTTCTGGAAATCTGGCATGGTAGTACACGCCTGAATCCCAGCACTCAAAAAACAAAGGATCAGCTGTAGTTCAAGGTTACTCCTTGCTCTATAGAAAGTTTGAGGGCTTGCTGCAAACTAAAAGCTCGCCAACTGCCACCACCAAACCAACCAACCAACCCACACTGGCACACACTATCTTCCTCATCCCATCAATAATCCTCCCAGTTATGAAGGAAAATTAGGCTACTTTCTTAAGTTTTTCCCAAGCCCCTGAGACAGAAAAATACCTAATCTAATAGCATTGTCTCCCTATCTTCTCTCTCAGTGCCCTAAGGCAAGCTGCTCTAATTACTAAGCAACACTCCTATTTTCTTAAATGTAAAATTCATAGTAAGCAAGAGTCATACAGTAAAAAACTGTCCCATTTAAACAAGTATTAAGCAAACTACAGTGCATAATAGTTATTACCTTGACCTGTCCTTCCAAAGTGAAAGGCAGGAAAGTTCAGGCTGTTCTTTTTAAACCTATACCAGCTCATGGTCTGACCTTGTACCTTGTACTGACCTACACACTATCTATCACTGAACTATTAAGTAAATATGAGAAAGAAGAAAATCAAGACTTAATAAATTCTGTGACAGTATAAAACATTGTTATCAACAGAGTTTTATTTGATTAAATCACAAGAGCAACTATAATGCTTCACTTGTCACAAAACAAAAGAAGGTAAATAATTATCGCCGGGCAGTGGTGGCACACGCCTTTAATCCCAGCACTTGGAAGGCAGAGGTAGGCGGATCTCTGTGAGTTCGAAGCCAGCCTGGTCTACAAAGCGAGTTCCAGGAAAGACACAAAGCTACACAGAGAAACCCTGTCTCAAAAAACAAAACAAAACAAAAAGTAAATAATTATCTTCATTATTATTAGAATTAGAATAATTTTTCCACAAAATAAATTTTCAAAGTAATCTGAAGAATATCTCAAACTGACATTTAAGCAAATGTCCAAGAATACACGACTACATGAATCTACCAATGGTACTAAAGTAAGGGTTTCTCTAATTCTAAAAAGAAAATTTTCACATAGGGTAAGAAGCAGTAAACTTGAAACTCTCAAACATCCAAGATTCCCAGAATTCCAGACATATGCTACATGCAACTTCCAGGAACTAGGATCTGGAAATCTTTGGGAGATATTATTTAGTCTACCATAGACTCTAATCACAGCTACTACAGTCCTAAGAGAATGAGATCAATTTCCGTTTCTTCTTCACCTCCTCTGTCTTCCTTGTCCCTATATCTCCTCCTTGGATACAGATAAATTCAAGAAGTGTGTGGCACAGCAGACTCAATAAGTCTCCACCTCTGACAGAACTAGAAATAGGAGTTCCAGAGAAAAGGAAAATTAATGTGAACACTAAGGCGAGGAAGTAGCAGAAAAATCCCTGGGCCTGCCTAACCCTAAAAGACAAACCAGTCTGAACTAAAACTGAGTCTAGGACTAGTCACTGTGGGATAAATCCAAATAGGACTGCACAGGCTTTGGAGAGGTAACTGACATTGTAAGCAAGCAAGAGTTGGCAAGTACAAAGCTATATCCTGAGTCACAGTCATCATGATCTGATAAAACACAGTAACATGTCCAAGAAGCAGAATCTCTGAACATTCCAAATATCTAGACTGTAATCCAAAAATCCTCAACATAAAAGGACCAAGAAAAATATTTAACCAATTAGGAAATAACCGATAGTACCAACAAACTGATGACATGGATACTATAGGTATTAGACAAGAACTTTAAAGAGCCTAGCATAAAAATGCCCAAAGAAATCAATTACTCTTAAAGTTTAAAAAAAAAGATGGAGTCTCATCAAAGAAAGATATAAAGAGCCATATGAAGATCTTACACTATAAATATACTATCTACCACCAAACTTGAGTCTAGTAATTTAGATTTACTAATCACCTAATTGGAAACCTGCTACAAGCTGGGGGTACTCCTCTTTTAATGGTGACCGTGCCTTGTAATAACCAATTAATTAATTAATTTTTATTTGTTATGTGCACTGGTGTTTTGCCATAGGTGTTGAGTCCCCTGGAACTAGAATTACAGACTTGTGAGCTGCAATGTGGGTGCTGGGTCCTCTGGAAGAGCAGTCAGTACCATTAACCATTGAGCCATCTCTCCAGTCCCACTTAGTTTTGTAAATGTGTTTATCTTTATTTTTTATGGTAATAGCCAATTATTAACACAGTATTAACTACTTTAACTGGATGGCTTTTTTCATAGCTCTACTTGATAATAACTAAGAAAGAAATTATGTTTCAACTTTGCCAAAATGTTAAAAAATGATTTATTTATTTTTATGTACATGGGTGTTTTGTCTGGATATATTCTGTGCATTAAGGTACCATGAAGGTCAGAAGAGTGCCCTCATCTCAGATCACTGAGTTGAGTTTCAGACACTTATGAACCCTCATGTTGGTGCTGGAAATCAAACCTGGATTCCCTAGAAAGGCCCTCAGTGCTCTTAACAATGAGCCACCTCTTTAGCCCCATAAATGTTCTGTTCTGTTCTTTCTTTTTTTTTTTTTTTGCTGGCCTAGAACTTTCTATGTTGTCCAGGATGGTGTCGAACTCAAAGAAATCTGCCTGTGTCTTTCTTCCAAGTGCTGGGATTAAAGGCTGTTCTGGCTAATTTTTATGTGAACCTGACACGAGCTAGAGTTATCTGAGAGAAGGGAACCTCAACTGAGAAAATAAGATCTCAGGCTAGTCCCAGCACTTGGGAGGCAGACCCAGGCACATCTCTGTGAGTTTGAGGTCAACCTGGTCTACAGAACGAGATCCAGGACAGGCACCAAAAGTACACAGAGAGAAATCCTGTCTCAAAAAACCAAAAACCAAAAACCAAAATCCAAAAACCAAGAACCAAAAACCAAAATCCAAAAACCAAAACCAAAACCAAACCAAACCAAAAACAAAAACAACAAAAACAAACAAACAAACAAACAAAACACCTCAGGCTGCAGGCAAGCATTTTCTTACTTAGTGATTGATATGGGAAGGTGGCAGTACCATCCCTGGGCTGGTGATCCTGGGTTCTGTAAGAAAGTAGGCTGAGAAGACCATGATAAATAAGCCAGTAAGCAGCACTCCTCCATGGCCCCTGTATCAGCTCCTGTCTTCAGGTTACTGATCTGCTTGAGGTCCTGTCCTGACTTCCTTTGATGATGAACTGTGATGTGGAAGACACATGAATCCTTTCCTCCCCAACTTGCTTTTGGTCATGGTGTTTCTTCATAGCAATAGTAATCCTAACTAAAACAAAGGTAAGCACCACCACACCAGGCTTCTTTGCTACAACTTTAGTCACCTGTTTTCAGAACCAGGCCCATAGGGGGCACTCTATGGCTATGGAAAATAATTAACAAAGAGTAAAATAAGTAAATTGTGACTACTGTCTACGATGAGCCTAATGTATCTTAATATTCAATATCATGCTTCTTTAAAGTGAGAAGGCCTCCATAGCGGTGCACCACGACCGGCCCCAGGACGGCTGGGAAGGCCTGGTTGGGGAAGGTGGCTGGAGTGTTGTCACCTGTGGGCGCCGAGCCGCCACAAAAAAATACCACCCCCCCCCCCCCCCCCCCCCCCGCAAAAAAGTGAGAAAGCCTAATGCCAAAATGCCCCAGTAATATTTAACTATTTAAAACACTGTTATTAGCTGGGCAGATGGGTAACAACTATAATCCCAGGACTGGGGAGACTGAAGCAGGCAGGCAGTGACTTCAGGAACAGTCTGAGCTACAGGGCAAGTTCCAGGCAGCTACATGGGAAGGGGAATGGAAGGCAAAAGAAAAGAGGAAAAAGAGGAAAACTAAGACATTATTCTTCAAACATAAATTTTTCAAAGTTGAAATTACTATTTAGAGCTGAAATAGAAGCTTTCCATCCACTCACAATATAATTTAAGCAAATGCTGCCCACTATTAGTCCTTTCAGTACAGCCAACTACAAAATAATGTTAAAATGGCCGGGCGGTGGTGGGCACGCCTTTAATCCCAGCACTCGGGAGGGAGAGGCAGGCGGATCTCTGTGAGTTCGAGGCCAGCCTGGGCTACCAAGTGAGTCCCAGGAAAGGCGCAAAGCTACACAGAGAAACCCTGTCTCGAAAAACCAAAAAAATAAAAAATAAAAAATAAATAAATAAATAAAAATAATGTTAAAATGGGATGGTTTAGCAGATAAAGGCATCTGCTGTCAGGAGTGACAGGTTGACAGTTCCTTTCCTGGGAACCACACGGTGGAAGTAAAAGAACCAAATCCTGAAAACTCTATCACACATATGCACACACCTATTGGTTGTCCCCAGACCTTCACATATGCACTGTGGTGGGGGCACACAGACACAGACACATACCGACACAGACACACACACAGACACAGACACACACACACACACTGAGGTACACTCTAAAATAAAATACAAATAAATAGAATAGACTTTAAAAATTCAGCCAGGCAGTGGTGGCGCACTCCTTTAATCACAGCACTCAGGAGGAGGAGCCAGGTGGACATCTGAGTTCGAGGCCAGCCTGGTCTACAGAGCGAGATCCAGGACAGGCACCAAAACTACATGGAGAAACCCTGTCTTGAAAATCAAAACCAAAAAAAATTCCTTCAGGGGCTGGAGAGATGGCTCAGTAGTTAAGCACTCTTTCAGGATTATGGTTCTGTTCCCAGCACCCACATCTGGTAGTTCACAACGACCTGTACGTCTAGTTCCAGGGGATCCAACACGCTCTTCTGGCCTATGCAAACACCTGCACACATGTGCACATACACATATACAAGCACACAATTTTTTTAAAAGTTTAGAAGACAATTTTTTAAAAAATATTTAATCATATAAACATGAGCTGTTTGGTTGATAGGTATATGCTATATACTGAAAATATTTTAAAATGTCATTAAAGAAACATTCTAATTTCATGATCAAAAGACATAATTATAAATGATAATTCTCCCAAATGAATCTACAGATCCCTATCAAGTTAACAGCCTTTCCTCCCCCCCCCCAGAAACTGTAAGCTGATCTTAAAAAATATTTATGGAAATGCAAGGAATCTAGAATAGGCAAAACCATCTTGAACTACAAGAACAGTTGAAAGAATGGTACTTTCTTTCTGATTTTAAAACATACTACAAAATTAGTGATCAGGACAATTGGTGGGGGGGGGGAGATGTGACATTGGTACAAGATTAAAAAAAAATCAATGAGCTATAATTCTTTTCTTTTTTTAAAGATTTATTTATTTATTATGTATACACTATTCTGCCTACATGTTTGTCTGCAGACCAGAAGAGGGCACCAGATCTCATTACAGATGGTTGTGAGCCACCATGTGGTTGCTGGAAATTGAACTCAGCTCTGGAAGAGCAGCCAGTGCTCTTAACCACTGAGACATCTCTCCAGACGAGAGCTATAATTCTTAAATAAAGGTTTTTTTACTTAGTTTTGTTTTCTGAGACAGAGTTTCTTTGTGTAGCTCTAGCTGCTCTGGAACTCACTTTGTATACTAGGCTAGCCTTGAACTTACAGAGGTCCACTTGCTTGTGCCTTCTGAGTGCTGGAATTAAAGAAGTGTGCCACCCAGTCCAGCCATAAATAAAGATTTTAGTTTACACTAAAATCTTTTTTCTTTTTTTTTTAAGACAGGGTTTCTCTGTGTAGCTTTGCGCCTTTCCTGGAACTCATTCTGTAGCCCAGGCTGGCCTTGAACTCACAGAGATCTGTCTGTCTCTGCCTCCCAAGTGCTGGGATTAAAGGCATGGGAAACCACCGCCCAGCTAGTTTACACTAAAATGTTATGATTGATTGATAGTCAACAAGTGTATCAGGACAAGTCAAGTGTCTTTAGCTGCTGAGCTGTCTCACTGGCCCTACCAGAACAATTAATGAAAAGAGAATAGTCTATTCATCAAGGAATCCTGAGACTGTGACTCCACATCCACATGTGTAAGAATGAACTTGGATCTAATACACCATATACAAAAATTAATACCAAATGAATGAAAACTAAAAGCACAAAACTCTTAGGGAATACAGGAGTAAATCTTTGTACTATTAAATAAAGCAATGGCTTCTTAAAAAGAAGGAACAGCACAGGTGATAAATGGACTTCACCAAAATTTAAAAGTTTGTGATTCAAAAGGTACCATGAACTAATGAGAGACATGTATCTTATACAAGGACCTATATCTAATCTTACAATCCAACAAAAAGACAACCCAATTTGAAAATAGACACGAATCTGCTTTTAGGTATGTGTACAGTAGATGTTTATATACAATCCAAGGAGATAAAATACTGTGACCTAAATTTTTTCTAGCAACATGAGACAGTTCTGACTTTAAGCAAAGGAGCTGAGAGGGGAAAAAAAGCTGAACAGCCTTTGAATTTGGAAGCATTTTCTTTTTTGTTTTGTTTGGTTTTTTTTGTTTTTTTGTTTGTTTGTTTGTTTTTCCAGACAGGGTTTCTCTGTGTAGCTTTGTGCCTTTCCTGGATCTCGCTCTGTAGACCAGGCTGGCCTTGAACTCACAAAGATCTGCCTGCCTCTGCCTCCCGAGTGCTGGGATTAAAGGCGTGCACTACCACCACCCAGCGGAAGCATTTTCTATTAATTACTATCAACTTTGTTTAAGTCACTTCATTATTTTATTAATTTTTGAGACAGGGCCTCACAGTGTAGGCATGGGTGGCCTTGTCACAAAGATTCACTTACCTCTGCCTCTCTAGTGCTAGGATTAAAAGCATGCACCACCATACCTGGCTATGTCTCCTTTTCTAATTGGCAGGTCATACCATAGTATTAAATAACTTATTATATCTTGAAATGGAAAAATTATAAATCCAACATTTTTGTACTCTAACAGCACTCAAGATAAACTTATTAAGGAAAGCAAGAATATGAGGAATAGAAGCTCATGCTAAAACAGAGCCCAATAAACAGACAGGAAAAATTCTAATGCTGCCACAAATCTAAACTAATGGCAGAACAAGAAAATATACTTTATACAATAAATGTAAAGAGCTATAAAACAACATATATCCTCAATCAAAATACATACATAAAGAAAAACAAATGTAATATCTATTATATAAATGACAAAAATATGCAACAGTAATTAAAAGCAGATGTGAATTGTTTATTTGATTTTTTTTTTTATTTATTTATTTTATTTTTTTGAGACAGGGTTTCTTTATGTAGCCCTGGCTGTCCTGGAACTAGCTCTGTAGACCTGGCTGGCCTTGACCTCTGCCTCCCAAGTACTAGGATTAAAGGCATGTGACACCACCATCTGAAAGAATCCCCCACCTCCACCTCAGGGTTTTTCTGTGTAGCCCTGGCTGTCCTGGGCTATTTTTTTTTTTTAATAATGTTTATTTTAAAGAAAAGGGGCTGGGGCTGGAAAGATGGCTCAGTGGTTAAGAACATGTATTGTTCTTGCAGTGGACCAGAGTTCAATTCCCAGCACCCACATCAGGCATCTTACAACTGTTTGTAACTCCAGATTCAGGGGATGGCCCTAATCTTAGGTACATGCACATATATGGACAAACACACATGTATACATAAATAAATAATAATAAAATAGTTTTTTAAAAAAAAGGGGGAGGGCTGGAAAGATGGCTCAATGGTTAAGAACACTCCTCTAGCCTCCACAGACACTAGGCATATATGTGGTGCACATACACACATTCAGGCAAAATGCTCAAAACACACACCCAAAAAAAAAATCTAAAAAAAACTGCTAAAAACAATAAAAAAATAAAGCAGAGAATTAAAATTCCATATGTCATCTCAAGCTTAAAATTCTTACTATAAATTTTATTGTTTTATAAATTTTACCCTGAGTCATACTTAGAATAACAATACATCTGTGTAGTTACTACAAAATAATAAATATTATTTTTAGAAAGAGAATGCTAAGCCAGGAGGTGGTGGCACACGCCTTTAATCCCAGCAGTGGGAGGCAGAGGCAGGCAGATCTGTGAGTTCAAGACCAGCCTGGGCTACAGAGTGAGTTCCAGAAAAGGCTCCAAAGCTACACAGAGAAACCCTGTCTCAAAAAACAAAAATATGAAGGGAAAAAAAGGAAGAGAACACTTACAAGCTTAGCATATTTTATTTAAACATTTTGGTACAATTTAAATAAGAATTTAAGTAAGTTCCAATAAGCTCTTATTTCATTTATAAGATTTAATTCTACAGACTCAACTCCACTCAATACAAAATTTATAAAACATACAACATAAAAAATTAATATCAGAACTGACATTTAAAATAAGGAGGAAATCATATAAACAATCTATAATTATTATATATCAGTTACAAAACCACCAAAAATGCAAACCTGTGACTCTTTAGTGTTCCCCCTCAACCTTTAGAACACAACAAATTTAAACTAGGACCTGTTGCTTATTCAGCAAAAAAATAACTGTGAGGAAAAGGAAATCTTTTTTTTTTTTTTTTTTTTTGGTTTTTCGAGACAGGGTTTCTCTGTGTAGCTTTGCGCCTTTCCTGGAGCTCACTTGGTAGCCCAGGCTGGCCTCAAACTCACAGAGATCCGCCTGCCTCTGCCTCCCGAGTGCTGGGATTAAAGGCATGCACCGCCACCGCCCGGCGAGGAAAAGGAAATCTTTTAATTGAAGACTCCTACAAAATTTTAAAAGCAAAAAGACAAGAACACAGGGAGGGTAGTTTAAAGCTATAAACCCAGACAAGGAGTTCAAAGCAAGCCTCAGCTACGCAGTAAGTTGGAAGCCAGTCTGAGCTATGTCAGACCCTGTCTCAAAAGAAAACATTTAATAACAGAAAAAGAATTAAAATAATTTGAAAAATAAAAAAAAAAAACTTTGAAAAAGAAATTTAAACTGGTAGACAACTACAAGAAGAACGCAGCCCCATAAAGATTACCTCAGCAACTTTAGGAGGCACTCCATCCCCGAGCACTTCCCTGACGAAGCAGTGCTGACTCATGTAATATGAGAGTCCACAGGTCCTCTTGAAGGCATCTTTGAGTCGTTTCAGCTCTACATCTGTAACTACAATTCAGAAACAGAAAATGGTAAGAAACCAGAAAGGAAAAAGGCTTTCAAAACTTAGCTCCTCACAGTCAGATGAGGGCATACACCTATATTCCCAGTATTTAGAGACTCAGAGAAGAATGGAGTCTGAGACCAACTTGAGCTCCATGGCAAATTCTAGGCCATGTCTTTTAAAAATGGATCAGCAATGGTGGCACATGCTTTTAATCCCAGAGGCAAAGGAATCTCTGAGTTTGAAGCCAGTCTGGTCTACAAAATGAGTTTCAGGACTGCTAGAGCTACACGGAGAAACTGTCTGGCCTGGTGGTGGTGGTGGTGGTGGTGGTGGTGGTGGTGCTGCTGCTGCTGCTGCTGCTGCTGCTGCTGCTGCTGCTGCTGCTGCTGCTGCTGCACACCCTTAATCCCAGTACAGAGACAGCCAAATCTCTGAGTTCGAGGCCAGCCTGGTCTATAAAACAAGTTCCAGGACAGCCAGGGCTACAAAAAGGAACCCTGTCTCAAAAAACGAACAAACAAAAAATAAAAACCCTGGACCTAGAGAGATGGCTCAGCAGTTAACAGTACTTAATGCTCTTTAAGAAGACTCCAGTCTCACAACCATCTGTAACTCTCAACCCAGGGGATCTGACACCTTCTCTGGTCTGCTCAGGCAATGCAACAATTTGGCACACAAACATACATTCGAGCAAAACACCCATACACTTAAATTTTTATTTTAAATAAAAAGACAAAACCTTAACATATGCACACAAATTTTCAGGCCAGGGAAAACAAAAAGTAGCATATGATTCAAACACAGGTAAACTAAATGGCATTAGATTCCGACATCAATGCTTTTGGCATTAACGTATGCATTTCCTTTGTAACAAAAGTACATTATTTGTACCATGAGTACGTATGTATCTTGGGAGAACACTCTCCAAGTTTGGATTCTTGCCTGTCAGGTGACTCACAATCTTATCTGTAATTCTAGCTCCAGGGAGAGCTAATACCTTTGGTCTCCTTGGGCACCTATACTAACATGCACATACCTACACACATATTTTAAATCTAATTATGGATATATGTGTATAATACAATGATTATATATATTCAGAACCAGGCTGGAGAGTTAAGAGCATTGTTACACAATTAAGAGGAAGTTCTGATCCCAGCACCCATACAATAAGCTAGGTGTGGTCCCTTACACTTTTATAATATTCCAGTCAGTACTGGGGTTGACAGAAAAAGAGGATCACTGGAACTTGCTAGCCAGAAAAAAAAGTTCATGTCCTGGTTCAGTGAGACCCTACTGCAAAAGAATAAGGCAGGAAGTGATACAAAGGGGCATGTGACACGCTCCTCTGGCCTTTGCACACACAGAGGTAAGCACCCCTAAACACAAGTAGGTATATATACTGCATATACACCTCTCTCTCTCTCTCTCTCTCTCTCTCTCTCTCTCTCTCTCTCTCACACACACACACACACACACACACACACACACACACACACACAAATATCAAAAAAAAGAATTTTTGAAATTATGCATGCCATTACTTTCAGCATCTAAGACTTCTTTCACTTTATACAACCTGTCTAAAAAGACAAAAGGGCTGGTGAGATGCTCAGTGGGCAAAGGCCTGCTGCAAAAGCCTGGTAATATTAGTTTGATCTCTCTAATAATGCAAATAATGGTAGAAGTAGAGAACCAACTCCACAAAGTTGTTCTCTGACTGTGACACAAGATATGGGACACAGGCTACATGTCAACACATATCATGCACGGGCACTGTCTTTGATTGGCAGGAACCTGGAGGCAGGACGGAGGCAGAGATCATGGGGGAGCTCAACTTACTGGCTTGCCCCCATGGGTTATTCAGTCTAATTTTTTATATATATATAACTCAGGATCATCTGCCCAGGATAACGTCACCCACACAGTTTGCTAGGCCCTCCACATCAATCATTAATCAAGAAAATTCCCCACAGACCAATCTAATAGAAGCATTTTCTCAACTGAATTTTCCTCTTCCCTAGCTGTGTCAAGTTGACAAAAATCAAGGCACACACAAGCAGTAGTTAATTAACAAAATTAATTAATTAAAGAGAAATGAATACTCTTCAATATTAAGTGTTCAACATAAATGGTTGCTTTGGTTCATGCTGGAAGAAACAAAAAAGGCTTCTCGATGCAGAAGAGAATTACATTAATTTTTATTTTTTTATTTTTTAAGACTTATTTATTTATTATGTATACAATGTTCTGCTTGCATGTGTCCCTTCAGGCCAGAAGAGGGAGCCAGATCTCATTACAGATGGTTGTGAGCCACCATGTGGTTGCTGGGAATTGAACTCAGGACCTCTGGAAGAACAGCCAGTGTTCTTAACCTCTGAGCCATCTCTCCAGTCCCCTACATTAATTTTTAAAGGTGAAACCATGTAAAAAGGGTCAAGAGCATACCAAACAGAAAGAAGGCTTTACTTCAAAGTGTGGAGTTATATCTTATGCCACTACAGCAAAATGAGGTTAAAAAAAAAAAGAGAGAGGTGTGGGGGGGGGGGATAAACCTCCACCTGTGAAGATCAAGTCACAGTTACTCTACTCTGACACCCAAGAAGGAGGAATACAATCAACCACAACTCAGACACACTCTAGGCCAATCAGAGACAAGGCACCAAGTGCAGAGGACAGAACCTGGCAGCAAAAAAACAAACCTCCACTAAGTCTGGGATATACCCAGACAGAAAAGTCAGCAGACCTGGGTCCGTTCTGAGAAGAGCAGTCTAAAGCAACACAAAGCTTCTACCCTTGAAAACTTGGAGGGAGGCAAAAGGAATAAGTCAAAATAAAAGTCAGCTCTATTAAAGACATGTGCAAACTTCGGGAAATTACACTTGCTTTTTAATTTCTTGAGTTTAAAGCTCAGAAAGGTTTGTTGGGAGTCCTCAGAATAGAGATAAAAAGCATAAACCTGAAAGAAACCAAAGTTTACAATGTCTAAGAAGGAAGAAAATAGAGGAAAAGAATGGTGAAGAAAATTGGTAATGAAAAGTACAGTGAACCAAAAACTATGGTCTCCAAAGGCCAGAAAAGTTCCTGATAAGCAGTCACAAGGTATAAAGGGCCAGCAAGATAAAGATGAAAAGGTCTTGGCACACAGCTAATCACTCAATAAATGTTTATCATATGCAGGGAGGGTTCCAGGTTCAACAACATGTAGGGCAATGATTAAAAAAGAAAAAAAATATGATAATTCAAACAGAGCTCTTTAGAAATTGGACTTACTAAAACCTACAATATACCAACTAAGTACTTCATTTTTAAATGTGAAAACAGAACACAAAACAAAGCTCATGTCATTAATTATAGCATTTAGAGAGAAAAACTTTTCTACTACAACTATATTTCTTCAAGATATACAACTCATTAATGGCTTTACCAACAAATTAAGCTGCTTCTGCTCTAGTGGAAACAAAGGGAAATTGACTGTTAGAATATAACATGGCAAGCTCCACTGTTGGTTACAAATTAGTTGAAAAACTATTCATTTTTGTTCAGCATGTTTGGGTAGGACTACAGCTCACCAGGAGAGTACTTGTCTAGCATTCTCAAGGCCTGGGTTAAATCCCCTAAGGGTTCAGTCACTATGAAATGAAGACATAAAACTGATGATCAATAAATTTATTCACTAATAATGGAGGAAACCTTTTAAAGTGTTTATAATAAGTAAACAATGTCCATCAACAAAAAGATCAAAGTTACTGTAGAGACTGAAAATATTTTAGACGTTAAAATGTGGCCATAGGTCCAAATTTATTAAAAACAAAAAAAGAATTTATTCAAAATATTACACCAACATTTAATCAATCAGTAGACAGAAAATGCATAAATGTGTATTGGTTTGCCAGGTAAGGTAGCACATACCTTTAATCCCAGCACTCACAAGGCAGAGGCAGGCAGATCTCTGTGAATTCAAGGCCAGCCTGGTCTACAGAGCAAGATCCAGGACAGGCCCCAAAGCTACACAGAGAAACCCTGTCTCGAGGAGAGAGAGGGAAGGAGGGAGGGAGGGAGAGAGGGGGGAAGAGAGAGGGGGAGGGGAGAGAGAGAGAGAAACAAGACCCTGTCTCAACAAACAAAAGTTCACTGCAGGGCTAGGAAGGTAATTTTAAGACTTGGGGGGCTGGAAAGATGGCTGAGAGGTTAAGAGTACTGACTGCTCTTCCAGAGGTCCTGAGTTCAATTCCCAGCAACCACATGGTGGCTCATAATGATCTATAAGAGATCTGGTGCCCTCTTCTGGTATGCAGGCCATATAGAACACAAAATAAATAAATAATTTTTTTTTTTTTTTTTTGGTTTTTCGAGACAGGGTTTCTCTGTGTAGCTTGGCGCCTTTCCTGGAGCTCACTTGGTAGCCCAGGCTGGCCTCGAACTCACAGAGATCCGCCTGGCTCTGCCTCCCGAGTGCTGGGAATAAAGGCGTGTGCCACCAACGCCCGGCAATAAATAAATCTTTAAAAAAAAAAAGACTTGGAATTCAGAATTTAAGTCAGTAATAGCTCCCACCTAGCACGCACAAGGCTCTAGGTTGGATCCCCAGCAGTACCCCAAAACAAACACTGAAATAAAGGAAAGGAAAAAGCAAAAGCAAAAGGAGGACTATCAAAAGAGAATTGCCAGCTGGGTGTGATGGCACACACCTTTAGTCCCAGCACTCAGGAAGCAGAAGTAGGCGGATCTCTGTCGAGGCCAGCCTGGTCTTACAAAGTAAGTTCCAGGACAGCCAGAGCTGTTACAGAGACATTCAGAGAGAGAGAGAAAAAAAAAGAGAGAGAGAGAGAGCGCTGCCAGGGTCCAGTGAAATAGTTCAGCATTTGCCACCAAGCCTGATGACCTGAGTTCAATTCCCAGATCCACATGATAGAAGAAAAAGAATCAATTCCACAAAGTTGTTCTCTGGCCTCCACGTGCAAATGGCACATGTGCACAATCCCTGCACCCTATACATATACATTATACATACAAACAATACTAACAATCAACAAAAACTCACTTTAAAAAGAGAGAGAAAACTGTCAGGTTGGCTCAGTGAATAAAAGCACTTGTTGCACAAGCAAGAGGAACTCAGTTTGAATCTGCAGTACCCATGTACAAGCCAGGCACAACCACGCATGCACTTGTATGCACTTGTATGCAACTTGCTGGTTGCTAGCAGAGCTCCAGGGTCAATGAGAGACCCTGTCTCTAGAAAACAAGGCGGCAGAAAGTGACAGAACGGGAACCCTGATGCTTTCCTCTGGCCTCCTTGCAGGTATACACACACAAAGAGAACTGTCATATGTTGTAAAAAAAAAAAAAAAAAAAGTATTCATCATTGCTTTAGATTTGAACATGAGTGTTGTCTAAAGACAGTTAAGTCACATCACTGAGCATTCACAACACTAAACGCACATTAACAGTCCATAAAATAGTAAATGCAATCTCCCTACAAAAAATAAATTTTACAAGCAAGTATGGCTCAATGGTAGAGTACCTATCTAGGAAACACAAAGGCACTGGGTTCTGTTCCCAGTACCATTGTAAGACAAACAAACAAACAAATTAAAGAAAAAGAAAAAAAAACACTTCACAAGTAATTAACATTGCATTAAAGAAGCAAGCCAGAGGTCACTGGTTTTAAAAGATTAAAGGCCCAGCCTGTCCTGATAGTTTACACTTTTAATCCCAAAAGTCTGGAGGCAGAGGCAGGCAGATCTTTGAGGCTAGCCTCATCCACAGAGTGAGTTCCAGGACAGCCAGGGCTACACAGAGAGACTGTCTCAAACAAAGAAACAAAACAAGCAAACAAAAAAGATTAAAGGCTCAAACTAGACATGGTAGCAAATGCCTTTATTCACAGCATTTGGGGGGCCAAGGTAAGAAGATCGGAGTTAGAGACCAGCCTGGGCTATATAGTAAATTCCACACACAGACCAAAAGTTCTGGCTGGAGGAGAGGTTCAGGGGTAGAACACATACTTAGTATGTAACTGGGCCTCCACTCTATTAAAAAAAAGGGGAGGGGGAATGACACCAAAGATTAATCTGATACTTCTGCCACATTTACATTATCTACAGGTTACTCTAGACCTAGTATTGCTCAAAGCATAAAGCACATCTATTTTCTATGTTTAGTACAGTTATCTACATAGTTAGAGACTAAAGTCATTTAGAAACCAATATACAAACATCTTATAAAGACTACCTTATAACAGAAGAGTGAAGAATAGGGCTTCTTATAGTTAATTCATTAATCAAGGACTGGTGAAGACTTCACTTAATCCAAGACTTCCTTAGAGGGTACTTATTTTTCTTAAAAATACACAGCTGAGTGTGGTGGTGTACACTGTAGTCTCAGTATTCAAATGCTCATAAGTCTGAGGCTAGCCTGGTCTACATAATGAGTTCCAGGACAGCCAGGGGCTACATAGTAAGACTATGTTGGCTTTTTTTTTTTTTTTTTTTTTTTTAAGGGGTACTTCACAATTTTGTTGTCTCGTAATTTCTGCTACAAAAGTTATCAAAGCTAGGCATGGTGGTCCATATCTGTCATCCCAGCACTGGGAATATACAAGCAGAGGGATCAAGAGTTCAAAGCCATCCTGAGCTAGAGTGAAACCCCAAAACAAAAAATAAAGTAAACCGAGTACATTCAGAGTAACCAACACAGCTACATAAAATACCACAAAAATGAATAGGCAACTGCATTTGTCAAATCATAATGCCAAGAGTATGCTGGATGCTATTGGCGCTACAAAGATAAAAGTCTGATCCTAGTTTTTAAAGTGTCAATAATCTGAGTCTTATTCCAAGTTAGTTACTGTTAATACTTTTATTCTAGTAGCTCCCTGTGGTGGTATTGTGTTCCCCAAAATATTGTGTACTCTAATAAATTTATCTGGGGTCAGAGAACAGACAACCACTAAATACAAAGGCTAGAAAATGGTGGCACTCACACCTTTAATCCTAGCATTCCAGAGATAGAAATCTCTCTGGATCTCTGTGAGTTCAAGGCCACATTGGAAATAGCCAAGCATGGTGACACACACCTTTAATCCCAGAAAGCCAGCCTTTAATCCCAGGGAGTGGTGGTAGAAAGCAGAAAGATATATAAGGCGTGAGGACCAGAAACTAGAAGCATTTGGCTGGTTAAGCATTTGGCCTGGTTAAGCTTCAGGTTTTGGAGCACTAATTCAGCAGGGAGCCATTCGGATATGAGGACACAGAAACATCCTGTCTGAGGAAACAAGATCAGCTGAGAAGTTGGCCAGGTTAGGTTAGCTGTGGCTTGTTCTGTCTCTCTGACCTTCCAGCATTTCACCCCAATAACTGGCCCCGGATTTGATTTTATTAATAAGAACTTTTAAGATTCCTGCTACAGCTCCCCTTTTCTTCAAACATGCATACATTGTGAAATGATCACTACCATTTCAATAGTTCTTACCTGCCACATAACTACAATCACCTGATGAGTATTTAGAGAACTGATGCCCAACACCCCACCCCCACCTAAACACTGAACTCTTTAGCAGGCATGTTCCAACCTTTTGACATTGCAACACAATGTGGTCATCTACAAAGTTCACACTCAAGAATTGTGAAATAGTTACCAAAAGCATTTTCCCCACAAGAACACATAATTTTACAGTAAATTTACAAATTTGTGATGAGCTTCACTCACAGCTATCCTGGGCAATGGGTTGAACATACCTACTAGAGAGAGAAAGGGCAGGGAAGTTCAAATGCATCACAACCTAACACAAGTTTATACAAAGTAATAAGGAACAAAAGGAATACAGATGAAGAAAGTAATATGAAAGAATCTTGGAAAATGGCAATTCACATGACAAAAATTAAAAAATAACAACAAACAAATAGAAAAAGGCTGGCATGGTGGTGCACATCTGTAAGCTCAGCTGTTGCTAGGGTACCAGAGGCAGGAAGATGAAAGCAAGTTTTGAGACCAGCCAGGACTAAGATGCAAAATCCTGTCAAAAACAAACAAATAGAAACACAGACCTGAAGGCATGGCCAAAGGCAGGAATGGAATAATCAACAGCACAGAGGATGGAAGACATTAGAAATGCCTGGATTATAGGTGGAGAAGATGAGAGATGAAATGTGGGACTGCAAGAAAGAAAAGGATAAGCAGAGAACTGAAAAGAAAATCTAGAAGGGTTAAAAAATATGCTTGGTTAGTTTGGGCTTTTAAAGAAGTTATTTTTTTTTAATTATTCTGGAGAAAGGTTGAAAGTGTAACTCATGTAAAATTTTTTCAATGATTCAAATCTAGAAGCTACTGAAAAAACTAAATCTGATTTTAACGTTCTATTAAAATATTTTATGTTCATAGAGACACAATATAAAGAAAAAGCTGATATTTTTAAAAAGAAAGCCTACAGCGGTAAGCAATTCATTGCTTCACATCTTTTTCACTTTCTGGTGAAGAAAGAAGAAGGAAAATTCAATGGGGTTTCTGTTTGAGAATATGTTTCACCAAAAAGAAACATGATTGAGAAAAATCAGGGTAAGAAATTTAACAAAGTTTTAAAAGATAAACAATGCACAGAAAAATATTAAGCAAAAGAAATGAAGGAAGCTGGGTTAAGACACCCATAATCTCAGCATTCTGGAGGCTAATGCAGAGGATTCTGTGCTTACATAGGCACAAGAAAGGAGTTGAGGAGCTTATGTAAAGTAGGCAAAGTGCTTGCTGCACAGGTGTAAGGGCCTAAATAAAATTCCCCAGTTCCCACTTCAAAAGCTGAGTATAACAGCACACATCTATAATCCCAGCACTAGGGCAGAAGTAAGGCATGGAGACAGAGGAACCCTGAGGTGTGTTCAATGAGAGACTCTCTCTCAAAAAAGGTGGAGGAAGACACACACATAAGCACATCTGCACTCAGATGTACACATGCCACACATATACAAATAATAAAAGTAATATTATTTTTAAAATAAGAAAGGAGCATGAAAATTAAATCAGCATACATTTCACTGTTATCCCAATTTTAAAAAAAAAGTGTCACCTCTGCTAAGTCACAATGCTGTTCAGATTCAAGGACCATGAGAGAAATGTCAAAGTCATATAAGAAGCCTGTAAGGGTGGGAGATATTGTCATAGTCACCTTTTGAAAATGTAATCTGGAGGCTGGAGAGATGGCTCAGTGGTTAAGAGCACTGGCTGCTATTCCAAAGGACCTGTTTTCAATTCCCAGCACCCACATAGCAGCTCACAACTGTCTGTAACTCTATATCCAATGGATCCAACTCCCTCACACAGACATACACACAGGTCAAATACCAACACACATAAAAATTAAATAAATAAAAATTTAAAAATACATAATCTGTCATACATATAAACCGTAAATATTCATATTAATAAACTATTATCATTATTTGAATTTGGGCTTTCTTTTTCCATAGGTACCTGAACAATTCATTTAATTTCCTTTTACAAATCAGTGATCTACAGCTCTTGGTATATTCTAAGGGACTAATGAAAAAGGAATCTTTTCCCATAGGTAATTGTTGGGGGATATTAGATCACACTGTGAATCCCAAATTTGCATTTGCATTGATTAAATAAAATTAACCTTGGGTTAGGAGGATGAGTTAGCAACTAGTTGACAAAAAGTAATCATAGAGCATCAGAGGGCATCCGGGAGAGATAAAGAGACACAAGAAGTAGTAGGGAGGTGTTTGGAGTGGCGCCACATTTTCAGGTTTTGAAGAGCCGAAGCATGGCTCTTTTGGAGAGGCCAGCAAGGAAAGAGGGTTAGCTAGTTGTTACTCAGCCTCTCTGAGCTCACAGGTTTTCACTCCAGCCTTTGAATCTCAAATCTTATTTATAAAAAGAATGATAAGATTAAGTTAAAGCTACCTTTAGCAGCAGCCAGGGCCAGTGCCTTTGGAAACAGAATTCCCACCAGGTTATGGCCTGAGTGGCCAGGCCACTGCTAGAGAAGCAGGCTGGTAACTGTTTCTCTAGTAGTAGATTAAGGCGCAGCCACACTGTCTCAAAGATAAAACAACAGTTAATGACTTCCATGATATAGTATACTACTTAACAAGGGAACAGACATGCTATTTATAGGAAAGAAAATGAAAGATTAAAAAAAGAAGAAGAAAAGCTATAGTTAAGAGTAACTATTTATTTTTCATTTTACATTTATGGGTGTTTTGCGTGCGTGTATGTCTGTGATGTCTGTGCATCATGTGTGTGCCTGGTACCTATGGAGGCCAGAAGGTGTCAGATTCTTCGAACAGTTGTAACTCACCAAAAAAATTCATTTATAAAGAAAGCTATTAGCTCTATGAAGATGACTTAGTTGGTAAAATAAGATCCTCAAGCATGAGGACCTGAGTTCTGATCCCCAGAATCCACTTAAAATGAGTGGGGGATGGGAGGTGAGAAATGGCTCAGAAGTTAAGAGCACTGGCTGCTCTTCCAGAGGACCCAGGTTCAGTTTAAGCCTCCAAATAGCTGCTCATAACTGTCTTTAACTTCAGTCTCAGGATATCTGACACTTTCTTCTAGCTTGTAGTGTACAGATAGATGCAGGTAAAACACTCAAACACATAAAATAGGGCTGGGGATGTAGCTCAGTTGGTAGAGTAACTGCCTAACATTCATTAAGCCCCAGGTTCAATCTTCAGCACCCACAGGTGATTCATAACCATCTGTCAACGCAGGTCCAGGGGAGCCAACGCCCTCTTTGGCCTCCAAGAGCACCAGACATGCAATTGGTACACAGACACACACACAAGCAAAATACCCATGCACATTAAAACTAAAAACAAATCTTTAAATAAATAAATACATCTCCCATTTTTGTTTTTGAAAAGTATAAAAATGGTCCACTAGTATTACACTCTAGTTTACATTTCAGAGCAAATCATCTGGAATTCAAAGCAGGAATGAATCAAAGTGTAGTAGTTTCTATAGCATTTAGCCTCAATGTTCAAAGACAGTGCTGACAGGATTGGTATGTGTGGGTCTCTGTGCTATAAAACTAAAAGTAGCTCTCTTCTACAATGTATTATGAAGCTGTTCGTGGCTTTACCACAGCACACATGGTTTAGTTGAGGCTGTAAATGGATTGTGGCTCCATATCTTCACCTCACAGACCGCCAGTATCTGTAATCAAAAGGAGCCATGCCATCCTTACAGAGCATCAGTATCCATCTGCTTCTATTTCTGTTCTGAAGCATCCCCTGAGCTTGCCTGAATTACATTAAAAAAAATTGAATTACATAAAAAATTTGGCTTCCTTGTTCCCACTACAGAATTCTTTTTAATATAAAAAATATAGAATAGGATCTTTGTGTCAGAAAACAAAGTTACTTTGTCAATGAATGAAATAGTAATAACAAACTTTAGGGCACAGATGGAGAAACATTCAAATTGTACAAATTTTTTTTCTACAGGAGTGACAGCTCCCATTCTGAAACATGTCAAATATACCACTATGAAGTTAACCTAGAATAATTTCTGGGGAAAATTGTGTCTTTGAAAACTGCCTGTAAGAACAGAACATAAATCAAAAAAAGACATGACTTAGTTTATAGTCACAGGAAATTCACTATATGCTTAAATGCTAAAGTAGAATTTTAAAAATATGACTGAGAAAATGTCCTTAAGTCTTCATTAGCTTCTCCTATTTTCTACAATATAACAAAATGACTATTTAACCTAGGTTGATAAGCTTCCAACAGTTTCTCAAACCAAACACACAGTTTATCATCTTGGTTCATAAACTTCTGAAGCTATCAGCAACATAACATTCATCAGTTCAGCGACATCACATGTTTCCAAGTATCCTCAATCTTCTCCAGCAGGAGTCAAAATGCATCTAGTAGCCCAAATTCCTTCATAAATGCAATCAAAATATAGAAATAGGATATCTTCAGTGTCTTTAACCTACTGAACAGAATTAATAATAAAATTTACACCTAATTTAGCATTTTACTCTTTAAAAAGCATTTTAAAACCAGGCCCATACCTATAATCCAGCTCTTGGGAGATGGAGGAAAGAGGCTCAGAAGTTCAAAATGCATCCATCTTATTTGTGACAACTCTTGTCTCCATCTGACCACCTTCCAAAGACTATGCTCCTTAAGGCCATCACTCAGCGGTTTAGGTTTCAACAAATGAATTTTAAAGCAGATACAAGCACTCAGACCACAGCACTTACTAAAGCAACTGTATTTAATATTCAGGAATTTACACACATTTATTTCCTCCCTTCTATTTCACTTTTAAGAGAAGTCTTTTACTTTACAACATAAGATAAATATATATATATTTACCCTAACTTCCCTTTCCCATTAATTTCACTGTCAACTATGATCTTTTTCAAGAAAGCCCAATAGTTATGATAACATCTATCATCTATATACAACTCAAAATTACATAGTTTTGTGAATAAAGTTACAAAGGACAATACAGATATATACTTTTGGGGAAACGGGGACAGGGTTTCACTATATAGCCCCAGTTGTCTATGGCTTCTGAGCGTGGAATTAAAGGTGTGTATCACCACACCCAGCCAGATATACATCTCCATCAATGACTATGGAAAGAGGTTCTAATTGTTTACACTGTGCTAGCTGAGCCCACAATTTTCAAATAGAAAGTTAATTCTTGTACCTAATTTTAGTTTGGCAATCATGAAATGTTTCCTATAATTCTCAGAATTCATCCTAGATCCTTGTTGAAAGGATAATAAGGTTCATAACTTTAGATGAGAACATGTAATTAAAATGCAACATAGAAGTATATATTAATCATTAATATATTAAACAATATATTAGTGAAATTTTGAACTACCCTTTCTATGCAAAAAGAAAATAACTAGAATTTATAAGCATCCTCCTTGGCAAACTTGATGAAAATAAAGCATATTCTGCTGGGTGATAGTGGCACATGCCTTTAATCCCAGCACTCGGGAGGCAGAGGCAGGTGGATTTCAGTGAGTTCGAGGCCAGCCTGATCTCTAAAGTGAGTTCAAGGACAGCCAAAGCTACACAGAAAAACCCTGTCTCAAAAAATTAAAATATGATGATGAGGAGGAGGAGGAGGAGAAGGAGAAGAAAGAAAGGAAGAAAGAAAGAAAGGAAGGAAGGAAGGAAGGAAGGAAGGAAGGAAGGAAGGAAGGAAGGAAGGAAGGAAGGAAGAAAGAAAGAAAGAAAGAAAGAAAGAAAGAAAGAAAGAAAGAAAGAAAGAAAGAAAGAAAGAAAGAAAGAAATATACTGTCTCACTTCTTTACAGTATTTCAGAAGAAATAACAGAAAACGAATGTCTCTGCAACCACTACATCTAATATTTGACAGGAAAAAGTGGCTTATAACTATTAATGGTACTGCCGGAGGTGGTGGCGCATGCCTTTAATCCCAGCACTCGGGAGGCAGAGCCAGGCATATCTCTGTGAGTTTGAGGCCAGAGCAAGATCCAGGACAGCCACCAAAACAACACAGAGAAACCCTGTCTTAAAAAAAAAAAAAAAAAAAAAACCCACAAACAAAAACAAAACTATTAATGGTACTAATATAAAACTTCTAAAAAACTATGCAATAACCATCATACTACTCCTTTGATACCAAAAGCAATTTTGAAAGAATTATTTACATGGATAGGAGTCAGCTTTAAAGAACTTCACATTGACACTGTCAAACTGAACTTTTCTTGCTTTGGATGTGTCCATGTGGTAACCAAGCTTATGAATATCAAGTCCACACCACAACTTGGTAATAAATAATAAATGACCCAATCTCAAATTTTTAAATTAAAATTATATGTTGCTTCCTAGCTCCAAATCTGAGTATCTAATAGCAATGCTATACAGTAGGCCCTCAAAATCTGGGTTGTGCATGTGAGGATTCAAACAACCATATATTGAAAAATAATACAAAAATAAACTTTTATCTAACATAAACATGTTCAAACTTTTTCCTTGTCATAGTATATATGTGTATATATATATAACTATACAACATGCACATTGTATTAGGTATTACAAAAACCTACAAATAAGTAATCAACAATTAATTTAAAGGTTACAGGAAGACCTGAGGATATGCCAAAACTATGTCATCTTTTTATGCGGGATTTGAGTTCATTTTAAGGACTTGAGAGTTTGGGTGTTCAACAGGTGCTGTAGACCTAATAACTTATCGATCCATAATGACAATGGTCATTCTATCCTAAACTCTCAAATGTAGATTTCAGAAAGCTGACTATAAAATTACTGGCAACAATCAAGCAATGGCAACATATTAACCATTCATTATACTCAAGGAAAAAAGGAATTATTGAACTATTCAAAAATTCAAGTAGACAGACAATAGCATTACCATTATTTATTTATAGTTTGAAGAAAATGAAAAGCTATTTCAACAGTAAATGTTGGGTTTGATTTTGTTTTTTCTTATGTATATGTACATGTGGCTAGCATGCATGCGTATGTGCCTGTTGTCATGAATGTGGAGACCACAGGCATTTTGGGTGTCTTCCAATATTACTCTCCACCTGATATACTGAGGCAGGGTCACTTGCTATACCTACAGCTTGCCAGTTTCACTAGGCTAGCTAGCCAGATTGCTTAGGAATCTTCTCCCCAACAGGTCCTAGGGATTCAAACTATGGTCTTCATGCTTGGGCAACAAGTGATTTCCCCTGAACCACTTCTCCAGCCTTGCAAGTTTTTCTTTCTTTCCTTGTCTCTGATGGAAAAATAGAGCTGGAAAGATGGCTCAGCATTTATGATCACTTGTAACTCTTGCATAACTGTAAGATTCTGATATGTAAAACTGGAATGAATACTTTCTGTGCTTTTAGGAAAAGGAAATGTAATTTAACTGATTCCCAATATTTACAATTCTGAAAATACAGATGTACCAGCTAGTCACAAGCATATGCATTACATATGTACATACATACATACATGCATGTATATATATGTAACAATAATAATCAAAGAAAAAGAGGCTATTAATTTGGGAGAAGTGAGAGGAGGGTCAGAGGAATGGTACCTGGGAGAAGTTGGTGGGAGGCAAGGGAGGAAAGTAATGTAATTCTATTCAATTAAAAATATATTACAAAATAGTTGGGCGGCGCACACCTTTAATCCCAGCACTCAGGAGGCAGAGCCAGGCGGATCTCTGTGAGGCCAGTCTGGCCTACAGAGCGAGATCCAGGACAGGCACCAAAATTACACAGAGAAACCCTGTCTTGAAAAAACAAACAAAAACAAATATATATATACATACACAAAAGAAAAAACGAGCTGGAAAGATAGCTCAGAAGAGCACTTGCTATATAAGAATGAGAACCTGAGTTAGAATCCCCAGCACCTGAGCTGGAGAGATGGCTCAATGGTTAAGAGACCTGACTGTTCTTACAAAGGACCCAGGTTCAATTCCCAACACCCATGTGACAGCTCATAATTGTCTGTAACTCCAGTTCACCCTCACACAGACACACAAGCAGGCAAAACACCAATGCACATAAAATATAAATAAATAAATAAATAAGTATATGTTTCAAAGGGGAGGGGGCTGGAGAGACAACTTATTAGGTAAGACCACTTGCTATGTGAGCATGAGGAACTGAGTTTATATCTTAGCACCATGTAAAAGGCTGTGCTTGTGGGCTGGGGTTGGTGGCATATATACTTGAAAGGCAGAGAATTTGAGCTCATTCTGGTCTACATGGTGACTTTGAGGCTACACTGTCTTAAAAACAAAAAACAAAAACCAGAGCTGGGCTGGGTCACATCTAGGTCTGTAACCCCAGTACTGTGGTGGCTTAAACAGAATGATCATTGGGGATTGCCCTCAATCGAGTTCCAGGTTCAGCAGAAGGCTATCTCAAAGGAAAAAGGCTAAGAGTGATAAAGCAGAACACTAAACATCCTCTTCTGCCCTCAGTGAACACAAACATAGGTGTGTGCATTTCACACAAGCAGATCAAAACAAGAAAGAACAAAACCACACATGGATTTTTAAAAAAAGAATCAAGAATTAAATCTCGTCACCAAAAACATAGTAAGTCTAGAGATTTACAGTCTTTGCTGCACATACTATTCTGTACTTGTCAACAATTTCCTCATACCTGTATGTGGTTCTACACGTAACCTCAAGATGGCAACATCCTCAAGTTCTATTACATAAAAGCAAAAGTGTATTATAAACAAGCTGAGAGTGGCGCACAAGTCTTTAGTCCCAGCACTCAGGAGGCAGAGGCAGGAGGAGCTCTTTAAGTTTGAGGCCAGCCTGGGCTACATAGCAAGTTCCAAGCCAGCCAGTGCTACACAGTGATACCCTCCTCAAAAAAATTAATTTAAATAAAGTAAAACTGTAGAAACACTTCACAAACAACCAAAGCAGAACAAAATAATTAAAATAAGGAAGTATGAACTTCAGGTTATGCAATGCCAAGTTTCTCTGAGAAAAACAAGGTTCTGCTGCAAAACTATATATAGATTAAAAAAAATATATCTAGATCTGGTGACACACACCTATTTCACTCAGCACTTTGGAGGCAGCGCCAAGAAGATTAGAAATTCATGGCCATTCTCAACCACATAAGTTTCAGGCTAGCTTGGACTACCTAAGACCCTATTTCAAAAAAAAAGTCACAGAATTCATGTTGCATAATAAGAACTAGTATGTAGGAGCTGTCAAGATGGCTCAACAGTTAAAAGCAATGGCTGCTCTTCCAAAGGACCCAAGTTCAATTCCCAGCACCCAAATGGCAGCTCACAACTGTCTGTAACTCCAGTTCCAGGAAATTCAACACACTTACACAGACATACATGCAGGCAAAACACCAATGCACACAAAAAATAAATATAGTTTTTGTGGGCAGGTGTTTATTAATTTTCGGGGGTTTTTTGAGACAAAGTCTTACTATATATAACTTTGGCCTGGAATTGGCTATGTAAACCAGGCTAGCCTCAAACTCATAGAGATCTGCCTGCCTCTGTCTCCTAAGTGCTAGGATTATAAATCATGAGAAACCATTGGGCCTGGGAACATCTGGTAGCCTTGAAAGGAACCATAAGCAAGTTAGCAAATTTTAAAAATAAGAATACCAAACAAAAGCAAATAAAACCACAACAAATATTAGTTCTGGAAAAGATGAGCTAAAAAGTAATCATAGCTTGCTACATAACTTCAGGTGTGAATCACATATACATATGGTCATAACGTACACACTGGACATTTAACTAAAACTACTATACCATATTGTTAGAATGAAGTAACAGAGAAGAGGAGGAGGGAAGTAGCACAGGGTAAAAAGAAATGAAAGCTATATTCTTAGGCTTCTAAGTGATAAGTCAACAGAAAATACCTAATGCTGAAGAGAAGCAATATCAAACATCAAAGTTCAACTATGAAAATATACAATAGTCTCCTCAGAAGGGACAAGAAAATGCCAAGGAAGATTAGAAAATTGATTATTCTCATTTTTTTAAGAAAATGTATTGACTGGAGAGCTATGTAAGTGCTACACAAAATAAATTAATTACCCCAGCTGTCCCCACAGGAGCTTTATGTCAATGCATATAACTAAGTACTGAGTAAAACACACTAAATTATTCTTTAATTTATTACTGTATGTGTCTGTGTATGATAGGAAAGAGGGCATGTACCAGAGAGCCTAAGGAGGTCAGGTGACAGCTCTGGAGTTGGTTTTCTACCACTTTACATGGGTTCTAGAGTTAGAACTAAGGTCACCCAGCATGCACTGCAATGCTTTTACCCACAGAGCCATCATCCTATCAGCCCTCATTTAACAAATCTTATTAAAGCTTTTCAATATTTTACATATACATATAATACTGATGAAAAGTATTTAGAACTTTTAGTATTTATCAAAATAGCCCCGTGGGTAAAGGCATCTATTGCCAAACCTGAGAACCTTGAGTTTAATGCCCAGAACCCTCACGGCATAAAGCAGAGAACTGACTCCCAAACGAGGTGTCCTCTGACAGTCAAACATGTGCTGTGGCACAGGTACACACATCCACCCCCATACACAAAATAAATAAAATGCAATTGTATAAACAGTATTTTGGAACATATTCCTTTAATCCCAGCACTCAGGAGGCAGAGGGGGGTAATCGCTCTGAGTTCAAGGCCAGTCCAGTCTACAGAGCTAGTTCAAGAACTGCCGGAGCTACACAGAGAAACCCTGTTACAAAAAAAAAAAAAAAAAAGTTTAAAAATAAACTTTTCGGGGCTGGAGAGATGGCTCAGAGGTTAAGAACACTGGCCATTCTTCCAGAGGTCCTGAGTTCAATTCCCAGCACCCACAAGGTGGCTCACAACCATCTGTAATGAGATCTGGTTCCCTCTTCTGGCCTGCAGGGATACATGCAAACAGAACACTATATACATAATAAATAAATAAATCTTAAAAAAAATAAAAATAAAAAAATAAACTCTCTCTGACTTCTCTGTAGAATGAAGATTAGCACAGTATTTTTCAAATCTTTATGAGAATATTTAGAATTCCTTAAGGATAAGCTTAAAATATCTTGAATCCTTCACATAAACCCTTTATACACTAATCAAAGAGCTATCAAATAGTTCTATAAACTGATATTGAAAAGAATGTTTTAAACTTTTTGAAGTTTTTCATTTATATTGAAAAATATAATTATTAAGTTCACATACAAAGCATTCATTTATTAACCTGAAAAAATGCTAGCCTTAAAAATTCTAAGTCCAGCCAGGCATGGTGGCACACAACTTCAATTCCAGCACTCAGGAGGCAGAAGCAGGAAGATCTCTGTGAGTTAGGGGCCAGCCCTGTCTATACAGTGAGTTCCAGGCCAGTCAAGGACACATATGTGTTGGGGAATATTATTTTAAGGTGTGTTACTTTTGTTTATGTTGCATTTGTTTAACTCTGTGAAGCTGTGTTACTGTGCCTGGCTAAAACACCTGATGGTCTAATAAAGAACTGAATGGCCAATGGCAAGGCAGGAGAGAGATAGTCGTAGCTGGCAGGCAAAGAGTATAAATAGAAGCAGAAATCTGGGAGAGGGGTAGAAGTAGCCATGGAAGGAGGAGGCCTCCAGGAGCCAGCCACCCAGCTACACAACAAGCCAAGAAAAAGAGTAAGATTTACAGAAGTAAGAGAACGGGAAAAGCCCAGAGGCAAAAAGGTAGCCGGGATAAGTTAAAGTTGAGAAAACCTGCTAGCAACAAGCCAAGATAAGGCCAGGTGTTTATAAATAATAAGTCTCTCTGTGTGTGATTTATTTGGGAGCCGGGTGATGCCCCCCACCCTAAGAGTAAAAGAGCTAAAAAACAAACAACATCACATATGAGACCATGTCTGAAACAAACAAAAAACTAAGTCTCCAAAATTTTGCAAAAGGAATACAATCCCACTAAAATAACAACAACAAACAAACAAACACACCAAATACACAAGTGAAAAACCAAAAACAACTTTTTTCTTTAAAAATTTAAAAGAGGAATTCAGTCAGGAATGTGCTTGTCAACCAGCATGAGGACCCAAGTTCACATGATAAAAAGCCCAGTGCTGTGGGGTGGCATAGTCTTATAATCCCACCACCGAGGAGATGAAGACAGATAGCCAGTGAGTAATCCTACCTCAAAAAACAAAGTGGAGGGCAAGCATTACTCAGTGGGTTAATGTGCCCACTCACAAGCCTGGTGAAAGAACGGAACTGATTCCTGCAAGCTGTCCTCTGTATTCCATACATGTACAGGTAGTACACACACAAATAAATAAACAAACAAACAAACAAATATTAAAATGAAAAATAGCTGCTGGTGGTGGCACATACCTTCAGTCCCAGCACTTGGGAGGCAGAGGCCGGTGGACCTCTGTGAGTTTGAGGCCAGCCTGTTCTACAGAGTGAGTTCCACCATAGCCAGAGCTACCCAGAGAAACCCTGTCTCAAAAAACCAAAAATAAAATTAAATTAAAAATAAAGGAAACAGCCCAAAAAACATGAAAATGCAGCCAAGAAACTAATAATGATCAGTTTCAATTGAATATAAAGAAGAGAGATCTGGAAAAAAAAATAACTGAGCATAGGAATGATGAACTGCTTCCTTTCAAGAGACCCTTAGTATACAGCCAGAGGAACTTAGGGAAAGGTAATCTTGATATAATAAGTGAAGTCTGTGGTTGGAGCAAAAGGAAGGTGGGAAAGAGAATGAAGGTGACAAGAGGTGGCAATGCTGGCACAAAACAACATTAAAGGAACTCTCACAAGTATTCTGCAACAATGAAAGTGAAAATGAGACGATCTAAGGAGCTTGGAACTAGAGAGATGGCTCAGTGATTAAGAGTACTAGCTGCTCTTCCTGAGGAACCGGTTTGATTCCAAGCACCCAAAACAACCTATAACTCCACTTCTAGGCTGTATGACACCTTCTCCTGGCCTCCTTAGACATCAGGCACACACATGGTGCATACACACACATGTAAGCAAAGCATCCATAATCCAAATATAGGAAGGCGCATGGTGATTCATCAAGGCAGAAAAGACAACACTTATTATTTTAAGTTTCAAGACAGATAAACACAAGCCAAGTATGGTAGCTCATATTATCAGTACTGGGGAAACTGAAAGATATTATTATGTGTTCCAGGACAGCCTAGAATATACAGTCAGTTCCAGGCATGCCTGAGCTACACAATGAGATCGTGCCTCAAAAAAAAAAAAAAAAAAAAAAAAAAGCACTATTTAAACTATTCAACAGATTTTAAAGTAATAAAACAGTTTAATTCTGTTATTTTCAAGTACAGTATAATCTAAAAATAAAATTTTAAATAACTTTCCCTATACATTTGTAACCATTCTTAATGTTTTCAAAAACCTTTAGAAGTCAATATAGGATAATTTTTCCCATTGATTATTTTGAATGACCTCAGATTACAATGTCCTTTATACAGTCCCATACTACTATGCAAATCAATAACTGCCTATATAATAAAAATAATTTTAATTATTACATTTTTACTTGTTTTGTGTATGTGTGTGCTACAGCACATGTGTGGGAATCAAAGGACAATTTTAGAGAGTGAGTTCTCTCATTCCACTGTGTGGGTCTTCAGGCTGGGTAAGAGTGCTTTTCCTACTGAACCATCTCCTGGCCCAATTTTGTTGGTTGTGGTTGAGATAGAGGCTGGCCTCAAACACTAGATCTTCCTGTCTCAGCTACCCAGTACTGTAATTTCAAATATTTACCACCAAACTTGGAGAACTCCTCTTAGCCAAGCACAGTGGTACACACCTTTAATCCCAGCACTCAGGAGGCAGAGGCAGGCAAATCTCTGTGAGTTTGAGGCCAGCCTGGTCTAGAGTTCCAGGGCAGTCAGGGGTACACAGAGAAACCCTGTATCCAAAAGCAACAACAACAACAACAAAAAAGGCTCTACAATTGAATTCATCAATAAGGGATACACAAAACAGGAGATACAACTGAAGATAATAAAGAGAAACACCAGGAATTTGGTAAAGGAAGACCCCAGGATGGCACAGCAACTATAGTCCAAACATAAAGGCATTTAGAATACACAGGAGCAGGCCAGTGGTTACAAGAAAGGTATTTATCAATGATGATGAACCCAGTGGGCATATGGAAAAGATGGGAATTTGGGGGGGATTGGATTACAGTAAAGAAAAACTTCAGCAAAGAGAAAACAAGGGAATTATTTAAGATGTAAAGGGAAATTAAGTACAGAGGAAAAGTAAATCCTGAATGTTAAACTGCTTAACTCTGAAGAACACTTATAAAGGCCCACTTATGTAAATGATGACACTGATCTAACAAAAACTACAATATATATAAAGATGACAAAAATGGGAGGACAGGAAGAATCTGAGAGTGATATTGTGCACTGGCTGAATCTTCACAATAGCTGGATGCCAGGAAATAAGCCTTAAAGAGGGAAAGGGGACTGCAGCACAATAAATATATCATTTTGAGTTACAAAGGTGGGCTGGAGAGATGGGTCAGCAGTTAAGAGCACTGACTGCTCTTTCAGAGGACCCAGGTTCAATTCCCAGCATCCATATGGCAGCTAACAACTGTCTGTAACTCCAGGATCCAATATCCTCACACAGACTTACATGCAGGCAAAACACCAATGCACATAAAATAAATTTTAAAAAAGGAATTGCAAAGGCAAAGACCAAATTAAGAAATAGTTATTAAAAATACTGGTGAGCCGGGCGGTGGTGGCGCACGCCTTTATTCCCAGCACTCGGGAGGCAGAGCCAGGCGGATCTCTGTGAGTTCGAGGCCAGCCTGGGCTACCAAGTGAGTTCCAGGAAAGGTGCAAAGCTATACAGAGAAACAATGTCTCGGGGGGAAAAAAAAAAACTGGTGATTCTGAGCATGGAAATACAAGCCTATAATCTCAGCACTCAGGAAGCTGAGGCAGTCAAACAGCGTGAGCTACACATAGCAAGAACTTGTCTCAAAAAAACAAATGCCTGTGCTGGAGAGATGGCTCAGCAATTACAAGTACTGTCTGCTCTTTCAGAGGTCCTGAGTTCAAATTCTAGCACCCACATGGTGGCTCACAACCATCTATAACTACAGTCTCATAAGGTCAGATGACTTCTTCCGCTGTGCAGACAAATGAACATGCAGATAGAACATTTATATACATATATATACACATAAAAAAAGACATATAACCGTGAGTTCAAGGTCAGCCTGGTCTACATAAAGATATAGAGTTTAGGATAGGTAGGGCCACATAGAAAAAATGTCTGTCTCAAAGAGACAATAACAAACAACCCAGAAGAATTTTTTTTTTTTTTTTTTGGTTTTTCAAGACAGGGTTTCTCTGTGTAGCTTTGCGCCTTTCCTGGGATTCACTTGGTAGTCCTGGCTGGCCTCGAACTCACAGAGATCCGCCTGGCTCTGCCTCCCGAGTGCTGGGATTAAAGGCGTGCGCCACCACCGCCCGGCAGAATTCTCATCTCTTATTTTTAAAAAGGGAGAAGGTGCATCAGGAATCCAATGTCATCCTCAAAGAGGCCATTTTGGGTGACATGAGACCCTATTTCAAAACAAACAAATAACAATTACAAAAGTAGGTTTGGGTTAGCACATGCCTTTTAATCCCAGCACTAGGGAGGCAGGTAGATGTGTGAGTTTGGGGTCAGTCTGGACTACAGAGTGAGTTCCAGGACAGTCAGGGCTACAACCCCATCTCAAAAAAAAAAAAAAAAAAAAAAAAAAAAGCCACAAGAATTACAAAAGTAAACAGCCTTTCCTACCTGACAGTGACAGATGCAAAGGCAGCAAGTCAGAACTATGCTCTAAGAACAAAAGAAAACCGGGGGAAAGTAGTAGCACCAAGAGTAGCGGTGAACATCTGCACTCCTAGCCCTAGCACTCAGGAGGTAGAGGCAGGCAGATCTCAGTGAGTTCAAGGTCAACCTACTAAAGAGTTCTACACTAGCCATGGTTACAAAGTGAGACTATAAAAAATAAACAAAGCTGGGTGGTGGTGGCACACACCTTTAATCCCTTCTGCACTCGGGAGGCAGAGGCAAGCAGATCTCTGTGAGTTCGTGGCCAGCCTGGTCTACAGAGCGAGCTCCAGGAAAGGCACAAAGGTACACAGAGAAACCCTGTCTCGAAAAACCAAAAAAATAAAAATAAATAATAAATAAATAAATAAAATTAAGGGAAGAGGAGTATGAATAGCTTAGAGTTTCAAGCAGAATAATTTGGGGCCTTGTGCATTATAAGGGCTACATTTTCCCCCTAAAGTAATAGAAAAGAAGCTTTAAATAAAGGATTTATTGGGGGGTGGGAGGAGGGAGGACAGGGGAATCTGTGACTGATATGTAGGATAAATGGAAATTTTCTTAAATAAATAAATAAATAAATAAACAAACAAACAAACAGGGAACTGGAGAGATGGCTCAGAGGTTAAGAGCACTGGCTGCTCTTCCAGAGGTCCTGAGTTCAATTCTCAGCACCCACATGGTGACTCACAACCATCTGTAATGAGCTCTGGCTCCCTCTCCCTCTTCTGGCCTGCAGGAATACATGCAAACATAACACTGTATGCATAATAAATAAATAAATCTTTAGATAGATAGATAGATATAAAGGATTTATGACCTGGCATTGTGGACTATAATCCCAGCACTGAAGCAGAATTCAAAATTGGGATATATATCAAGACCCTATTTTAAAAAATAAAAAATAAAAAAAGGCAGGAGGAAGGAATAAGACGTGGATTTTAAGAGCACACTGGGTAACTTTAGCAAGAAATAAAGGCAGTTGGGACTAGAGTAGAGGTAGGTAGGAGAGCTAGGCAGAAATTAACAGACAAGACAGCAAATGAACAAGATGAGCAGGGAAGAACTAAAGGGGAGTGTGTCTATATTCTGGCCATAAACAATGGGGTGGGGACAGTGATGCCATTTATTGTCATGGGTAAGAGTAAAAGAGGCCTATTTTAATAAAAGAATCCTTTCCACAAAGGAAATTTCTCCGGAACCTTTCAAACTTCATTATCAAAAGTCAACCACAGTGAATATTAAAAGGCTTATTCTGCCAGACATCATGACACATGCCAGTAATACACCTCAGAAGGTTCAGGCAGGGGGGCAGCAATTTCAAAGGCAGCCCAGGCAACTTAGTGAGAGCCTGTCTCAAAAAGTAAGAGCTAGGATGTAACTGAGTGGTAGAGCACTTGACCAGATGCAAAAGGTCAAGTTCAATCCAACACACCACACACAAAAAAATAGAATTAAAAAGCTTTTTCACGGATATGAGGTAATTGGACAACCACCTTCGTTATAGAAATGGAAGAGAAAGCCGGGCGGTGGTGGCGCACGCCTTTAATCCCAGCACTTGGGAGGCAGAGCCAGGCGGATCTCTGTGAGTTCGAGGCCAGCCTGGTCTCCAAAGCGAGTTCCAGGAAAGGCGCAAAGCAAAAAAAAAAAAAAAAAAAAAAAAAGAAAGAAAGAAATGGAAAAGAAGCTAAAAAACCTCCACTGCAAAACCTCATTTAAGTATGATTTTGTTTAAAAGCAATTTAGTATCCAGGATCCCAAGAAACATTACAGAAAACCACTGGTGAACTTGGAAGTTTCATGTTAGTGATTATTAAACTCTAATAAGGGTGTTAAGAGCAGGGTTTGAATTCTGGTTATCTTTGAACACATAGGTCTTAGAAACATTTATGCCTCTAACTATAATAGTACATACTAAAGAACCCAGCTTTATCAGGTTCTGTGGCAATAATTAACTACCTACCATTAACTGTCAATGCTCACAATGACTGGCATTCAGAAAAGGGATGGAATAGTTCAATCTATATACAAATACCAGAGACCCAAATGTCAAAAGCAGAAGCATAAGTAAGCCATGAAAAGAGAAGTCATGCTTCCTAGATACAGTATGAAAAAAAAAAAAACTGTCAGTCCCACCTTGTCTTTTAAATACTGCTATAAACCACTAAACTGTTGTTGTCTGAAACAGAACCTTGTTTACTATGAGCCAAGCTGATCTTGAACTTGGTAGCTTCTACCCTAGCCTCCTAAGTGATACTATTATAGGCCTGTACCATTACACCTGGCATTCAAACCACCAGCTTCTAAACTACAAGTAAAAATCCCTTGACCATTGCAACTACTTAATATTACAACTTCCTAAGTGTCAGCTCTTATCTCTACTTCTAAAGTGACAGCAGATTTTCTATGGTTGCCTCAATAATAATTACAACTTCTCTAACTTCTCCTGTGATCTAGTGTATAATGAAGTGTCAAAAATCTCTTTCTCCTGAGACAGTGTCTGGCTATTGATCAGACATCATAGTCCCAACTCTAAATTGCTCATCATTTTGAAAAGCAACCCTGAGTGTTATCACTACAAAGTCTCACTAAACTCTAAGACAGACAATGAATAACAAAAGCCAAACAACAGCTGTCCACTTTGGAAAATGGGAAGGTCACTGATCAGCAAGTGATGTCACATCATTCTGTTCATGCTCTAAACTCTGGGATTCATCAGTGAATTTATCTCCTCTTTGTCACTCACACACACCAAAGGTAAGGCAATTCTAAAGGGAGAAGCACTGCCTCTGTAACTACTTAGATAATGCTATATAAGCATACTAATTTAAAACTGCTCCATTTTTTCTTTTACAGATCATGCTAACACCAAAGAGTTTACTAACGAATCTAACAAGTTCAGATGATGAAAGATCAGTGCTCTTTTGTTCTTGTTTTGGTTTGGTTTTTTGAGACTGGGTTTCTCTGTGTAGCCCTGACTGTCCTGGAACTCACTCTGTAGATCAGCTGGCCTCAAACTCCACAGATATCCACCTGCCTCTGCCTCCCCATTGCTAGGATCAAAGGCATGTGCCACCACTGTCAAGCTAAGGTCAGAGCTTTGATAAAAGAGAATAAACTGTGCATCACAGCCAGCTGTGGTAGCACACACCTGTGATCCCAGCATGTAGCAGACAGAAGCAAGAGTCCAGCCTGAGCTAGCTAGTTATATTCAGTTCCAGGCCACAAAGACCCTGTCTCAAACATACAAATACAAACAAACAAACACTATAGAAGATACCAACTATGAAATTTAGTTTTTCCCTTACAGAATGATATACTACCATTTTATCACAGGTAATGTAAATCTAGTAAAATTTTAGTATTACACACATTGAGAAGTTTGGCAAGCAAAATCTTAGTTGAAACCTCAATTATTCCATGTTGGAACTTTCAACTATTCCAAGTCAAGGGATTTTTACTTTTGTATTAGAAGTTGGTGGCTTGAATGCCTGGTGTAGTGGTACAGGCCATCTAGACTGATGCTAAATCATTCTGTCTACAAACACAACCTCTAAGAGACTAAAAAAGTAAATTGTTTAACAGGTAACTATTGAGCACATACTAGGAAATGAGTATAATGCTGAGGTGCTTCCAAGCCATCATGGCCACTCACCCACATTCTGCATTTCTATAGTACTCATGACGCTAGTACTTGAAATAATGATACTATATCATTTCAGGCAGTGGTGGCGCACGTCTTTAATCCCAGATATCAGGAGGCAGAGGCAGGCAGGTCTTTGAGTTCCAGACCAGTCTGGTCTACAGAGTGAGTTCCAGGACAGCCAGGGCTACACAGAGAAACCCAGTCTCAAAAAAAAAAAAAAAAAAAAAAAAAAAAAAAAAAAAAAAATCAAAAAAAGATACTATATCAACAGTTTATAAATGATACATGTAAATATTATTTAATAATTATGCACATTATTAAAACCACAAATTATAACTAAACTAAAGCTCTGATGTTTTATTCTCACTCCTTATGGATATCTTGCATATCTATTTTAGTGAAAATTACTGACCCAGGCTATTTGATCCTACAGAGTAACTTAGTTAGCTGTTTTCTCTGTGCCTTATTTTTAGACAGAGCTTAGTAAAAATAATAATTAATTAATTAAGAATGAGTGATTGGGCACAGGAACGTTAAAATGTGACTGTGCTGACTGAGCCCCCTTTCCTGGAGAGGCGTAGCTAACATGCCTCCATCAAAGAAGCAAACAATGACCATCCCAGCAAACCACACATGAACACAATACAGACATCAACAGATCATGTGGAGCCCAGCCCCAACGTATACATCACAGCTTCTGCATCCATAATGCAGGGACCATCAAGGAAGAGGGGATGGAAAGACTGTAAGTGGAAAAATACCAGCAAGTCTGCTGTGAAACAGTCTCTCCTAGAAATGCTGAATAAACAAGACCAGAACAATGCCAATATCAATGGACATGTTAACATGGAAGGGAGAAAATTTAACAGGGTCCTGTCCCACCCTACCCCTAGACAAAGAACTACAGCTAACTAATGATTGCTAGGACAAGAATTAGCCACTCCCAGGAATAAGCCCCATTACTGGTTCAATGAAGAGTGGTCATCTCTGAAACCATACACATACAAACAACAAAAACAGATTCAGCAGGATATACACTTGTTCATATGCATACATATACATACCACATATACATAACAACAATCAAAGAAAGAGACTAAAAACTTGAAAGTGAGGGGGACATAGGAAGGGCTGGAGGGAGAAAAGGGAAGGAGGAAAATGATATAATTCTATTTCAACTAAAAGCATATTTTAGCCAGGCAGTAGTTGCCAAAGCCTTTAATCCCAGCATTTAGGAGGCAGAGGAAAGCGGATCTCTCTGAGTTCAAGGTGAGCCTGGTCTACAAAGTGAGTTCCAAAACAGTCAGGGATACAAAAGAGAAACCGTTTCAAAAACCGCGTTTAAAAAATAAACTGCCAAGCGGATCTCTGTGAGTTCAAGGCCAGCCTGGTCTACAGAGGACAGGCACCAAAACTACGCGTAGAAACCCTGTCTCGGAAAACCAAAAATAAATAAATAGATAGATAATCTTCATAGATTGCTGTTTAAAACAAAAAAATCCACAGGTGTGTGTGGTGGCTCTTACCTGTAATCCTAGCATTTAGGAGGCTGAGGCAGGAAGACCAAAAGCTAGAGGCCAGTGTTGGTTGCAAAACATATTCAAGTTCAGCCTGAACTATATCAACTCTGTATACAAAACAGATTCAAGTCCAGCCTGAACTACATTGACTCTGTATCAAAAAAGACACAGCTAGAAAGTAGCTCAGGGTTCTAGAACCCTGCCTAGATACATAAGGACCCATCCACAACACTCAGGTAATGAAGCTATCCATGGTAGCCTGTGCTGGTTAATTCCAGTGCTGGGGAGATGAATACAGGCAACACTGCTGGGAATTTAATAACTGGCCTAATCACTGAGCCCCAAACTGGCGAAAGGCAGAAAAAGGTGAATGGCACCTGAGAAGATTCACACCTGAGGCTGTCCTCTAGCCTATCAGAATATACAAGCTTTAACCCAGGCCTGTTGGCAAACACCTGTAATCCCAGAACTCAGACAGAGGCAGAGGCAGGCAGATTTATGAGTCCAAAGCCAGTCTGGTCTGTATAGTGAGTTCTAGGAAGACAAGGGCTACAAAATGGGATCCTGCCTAAAAATACACACACACACACACACACACACACACACACACAGAAAATACAAGCTTTAACCCAGGCCTGTTGGCAGACACCTGTAATCCCAGCACTCAGACAGAGGCAGAGGCAGGCAGATTTATGAGTCCAAAGCCAGTCTGGTCTATATAGTGAGTTCTAGGAAGACAAGGGCTACAAAATGAGATCCTGCCTAAATACACACACACACACACACACACACACACACACACACACACACACACACCACAAAAGTTACAAACTGATATAACATGGTAAAATAAAGAGATGTCAAATAAAGCTATTAAAATTCTCAATACCCATGAAAACAGGCATAATTCCCTAGACAACACATGCATTCTTTAAATTAAAATTAATAATAATAATAATAATAATAATAATAATAAAGTCAAGCTAGACCAGTGAGATGGACCAGCGGATAAAGGTACTCACTGCTAACTTGATAACCTGAGTTCAATCCCTGGGATCCACATGGTTAAAGGAGAACTAGCTCCTGAGTCAAAAACTGTCCTGTGGCTGAGCGGTGGTGGTGGTGGTGGTGGTGGTGGTGGTGGTGGTGGTGGTGGTGGTGGTACACGCCTTTAATCTCAGCACTGAGGCGGCAGAGGCAGGCGGATCTCTGTGAGTTTGGGCCCAGCCTGGTCTACAGATCGAGTTCCAGGACAGCCACGACTGTTATATAAAGAAACTTTGTCTGGGAAACCAAAACAACAACAAGAAAAAGAACAAAAGTGTCCTGTGATCACCATATATACACTATGGCAAACATATACAAATAAATATAATACAAATATTTTAACAAAAAGGCAAGCCTCTTGTATATCTCAAGGTATTTACAATACAAGCCAAAAAAAAAAAAAAAAAAAAAAGTTATCACTAACACATCTTTCCAAAAATGTTTAAAGCTACATACTTTCAGAAAAGTAAAAGTTAAAAAAAATAACTGGCAGTCTAACCACAATAGGATATAAACCCAAAATTCATCCTAATTTTGAGTGCCTCAAACATAAACCAGACTGCTCTTTCACTCAGGTCCAGTGTTAGGTCACTAACATTAACACTGCATTTCAAGGTCCCACTTTGCTATTAAACTGCCTGCTATTCTTGTTTGTGGTAATACATCAGACTTTTTTTTTAATGCTGTGTAATTATGGATAAGCAGTAGATAATGCTCAATCATTTAAATTAAAGCCAAAGGGTCAAATAGTTCTATCAAGCTTATTTTTTCTTTTCTTTTTTCCGGCTTTTTTGTTTTATTTTATTTTTTTTCGGTTTTGCAAGACAGGGTTTCTCTGTGTAACAGCACTAGCTATCCTGGAACTCACTTTGTAGACCAGGCTGGCCTTGAACTCACAGGGAGACACCTGCCTCTACCCCCCCCCCCAAGTGCTGGGATTAAAGGCGTGTGCCACCACCGCCTGGCTCAAGCTAGTTTATTTGTCAAATCCTATCTGTCCCATCTCACCTTACACAAAGTAAACAGATAAGTAAAACTGATGCAGGCATTAGCACCTATTTATTCACATGCCCCCTAAAGATTCTCAAGCCATTCTGTAGACTCAGAAAAAGCTCTATAAAATTTTAAAGTCTGATGTCTAATTTGAGTGAGCAGCATCATGTTTAAAAGTTGCCTGTATTAAACGTATCCTGTTTACACTCAGAAACTATTTTATCGACTTGATCCTCTTTTGGTTTAAAATCCCTGAAGCAAAACTGACAAAAACAAACACATCCAAACAACCTTTACTAACACTTTAATACATACTTTGCTACTTCAAATATGCATTTTAAAATTCCAGACATGCCTCATAACAAATTAAATGAAAACCTTTCAACAGATCATTTTAAAATGTATCAATTCATTTATATTTTAAAATGTACAATCTTGCTGGGCATGGTGGCCCATGCCTTTAATACAGCACTTGGGAGGCAAAAGCAGGTGAATCTCTAAGTTCAAGGCCAGCCTGGTCTACAAACTGAGTTCCAGGACATCCAGGGCTACACATAGAAACCCTGTCTCGAAAAAAAAAAAAAAAATGTACGATCTTAATTTGATATAAAATAATCAGCAAGAGCTGGAATAAAGTTTAATTTTAGAATTTCTTAACACCAGGTATATCACACCCTTAAACTTGAAAACACTTCTGAACCTTGCTGCTGTAAATCAATTTGACTGCGCCCTATTTCATGCCAGGTAAGTCAATGACTAATTGCCCCCAGACCCGTCAAGCTTAACAGCATTCAGGAAATGATTGGTCTAGGCTTGGAAATACATCAAGAATTCGGAATATTTCTCATACTGAAACAGGGAGAAAAAGTTCAACTAAGATTGTGTTTAAGAACAATCATCACACTATTGGGAGAGGGAGGCACCACTAAACGAATAATTTTTGCTATTCTGCTCAGTCCAAAATTGATGCAACTACAATTCTGTATCTTATCTATTTATTAGGTAGTGGGTCCAGTGAACTCCTAATTTTCCTTGTATATGAACTAGATCTCACTTCTAAATCCTCGCTTTAAAATGTCTTTAAAACGTCTTCCATCACATTTTCTTTTTCAATCTCAAGCTACAAAAGCCACCTGGCGCACGGCTGAATTTTTTTGTCTTAGAGATCTGTTAACAATAATGTCTGGCCTCTAATCTGCTTAATGTTTTTCACTTCTTACCAAGAAAATCCATTAAACGTCGGAAATAAATACAAGCACCACACAAACACACACTCAAATCTCAGTCATGAAAAATTAAGTCACATTCCGGCCACAAACTGTGCAAGACACTTCCAGTTAGTGTGAGCTTTAGTGATCATGGATCAAGAGTGTGGTAGGGGGTTGGGGCTGTTAACAACACAGTGTGAATCAGAGCCAATGGCAGCAGCAGCAGGCTAGGACTGACAGCGAGGCCAGTCTCTGGAGGGAGATGTAACACAGTATCACAATGCTGGATTTCCGAATGCCATTTTAGGGGGAGCGAGAGGGTAAGAACTGGGAATCAAGTGCACGAAACCCGTCTGATCGATGCCCGAGGAGAGGAAACCTAAGCAAGGTCTTATGGCAACACCAGTTTGCCTAGTCTCCTCTCGCCTTAAACACAACTTCATTTCGGGTCTTTCTTTAATCAAAGTCATCCGCTGAAAGGGTGAGAGGTGGCAGTAGTAAATGGAAGGATGGTCATTGCCCTCAGCAGAGCGGCAAAGACCCTGGGGGGAAAAAAAAACCAGTGGTTCCCTAATAGGAAAGGACTTCCAGGAGCAAAAAGAACGCTCTGCAGCGGGTGGCCTTCTCTTCTCCGGCCAAAGCTGTTAGGAACCAGATTAGCATGTTGTCGGAGGCTTTTTTTTTTTTTTTTAATGAAAGAGTGATATGAGAAAATGGCACTGAAGGATGAGGGGGGCCTGGAAGGAAGGGCTGAACCATCCAAGAAGCGATGGACAGGGCTCCCCTGGACCCAGACAAGATAACAACGCCGCCGGAGCGCATCGAATGGCCAGCCAGCGCCCGGTACCCCCGCCACCGAGACAGCTTCGCCCCCTCCCCTGGCGCCCCAATTCCCAAACACCGCTCCCCACTCCACCTCCCTGCCCTCGATATTCCCACGGCTGGCCTCCGGTCCTTCGCCAGACACCCCCACGCCCCAGCCGCCCCTGCCTCCCCTCCGTCCCTCCCTCCCTCCCTCCCGGCCGGCCGGCCACCCACCCCCGGGCGCCCGGCGCTGGCCTCCCCGCAACTCGCCCGACCCCTCCCCCTCACCTCTCCTCAGCGCCTCCTCGTAGCTGAGGAATCCGATCCGTGACTCCTTGGCGCCCATGCTCCCCTCATCCCCTCGGCCGGGGGTCGGAGCCTGCGTTCGCCCCCACCCCCCTCCCGCCTCCTTCGCGGCGTCGCCGGCTGACGGTGTCGGCGTCCTCGGTCCCCTCCTCCTCCTCCTCCCCCCCCAACACTAACAAGTGCGGCTTCTGCCCCGGCGACTCCTCCCGACCGCCACCGCCGCCACCGCCGCCGCCGCCGCCGCCTCCTCCTCCATGCCGAGTCACGTGACCCGCTCCCACCCCGCCCCCTTCCCCTCCCTCCTACTCCGCCCTTCTCTCTCTCTCTGTCTCTCTGTCTCTCTGTCTCCTCTCTCCTCCCTTCGCTTCTCTCCTCACTCCTCCTCTCCGCCCCTCGGCCGCCCCTCCCGTCAGCCCCGCCGCGGGTCACCTGACCCCCGAGGCCCGGGACTGTTCCGGGTAATGGCCGCCCGGGCGGGGGGGGGGGAGGTGGGGAGGGAGGAGGAGGGAGGGGGGAGGAGGGCGGGCCCCGCACGCTCCGCCCCACCCACGCTGACAGCGCGCGGGGGCGCAGGGCGGGGCGGTCCCGCCGCACGTAACCGCGTCCTCGTCGGCTCCCCGCCAATCGTAGGCCTCCGCACCCCGCCGCGGCGCGCAGCCGGAGAGGAGGGCAGGGACTTCCGGGGCGCCCGAGGACGGGTCTTCCCGCCCCCACGCTCCGGCGTCCGGCGGGCGGGGCCCGGGGCGATGACGGTTGGTGCGGCGGTGGCCCGGACCCACCTTGGAAGACTCGGGGACTGTTTGGGAGCCGGGGGGGGGGGGGGGCAGGAGCGGTGCGGGAGACAAAGGAGCGGGCGGGCGGGGGACACCCATCCCGCACCCCCGCCCCGGTGTTCAGGGCAGAAGAATCTCAAGGCTTTTCTCTGAGAAGACACTGTATTTCCTCCTAGTGACAGGGCGGTGAACCTTGTCGTAAAATTGTTTTCTGCGCCTCCCCCCCCATTCTCCGGACCAGCGGCTGCCTCAGTTTTCCTTTCACGGTCTTAGGCCCAGCCACTAGGTCTGCCCCCCTCCAACACCCCCACACACCCAGTTTTATAAAAGCCCCCTTGGATGTCTTGCTTGGGTTGGGTTGGATTGGATTTGTTTCTGATGCTGAGTTCCTTGTAGCCCAGGCTGGCCCCCAGCTAGGCGATTCACATGCCTCAACCTCCCACTTAACTGGTTGGTTCTACAGAGCACATACCGGGCTCTGCCTCCTTTATGTACAAGTTCCTTATGTTTCTTCAGCCCAACACTTGCCCTCCTCTAGAAACGAGACAGTTCAAGACAGTAGCTTGCTTCAAAAGAATATGTATTTTTAAAGTGTGAATTCGGTGTCACTGAGTACGTTTATTACATCGTTATACAGCCTTAGCAGTTTATCTTCAAGACTACTTCATCTAGCAGAGAACTGAAACTTACTCAACAGTAATGCTAGTCTTTTCTCGCACCAGTTCATGGCAACCACTGTAAATCGAACCACTTTTCTCCTATGACTGGCTTATTTCACTTAGCATGCATGTTCTCATGTGATTGTGAACTTGTCAACTTGTGTTGTAGCATAAATTAGATTTGCCCACTTCTAAGAATGTCTCCAGAGGGATGTGTGAACAACTGTTGGTGCACTCATACTTGTAGCGGTAGTATATACAATAGTCAGTGTTAAAACAGCCAGGAGGTGGTGGCTCTAGCCTTTAATCCCAGTACTCCAGTACTCCGGAGGCAGAGACAGGTGGATCTCTATGAGTTCCAGGCCCCCTGGTCTACAGAGAAAGTTCCAGGACAGCCAATGCTACCCAGAGAAACCCTGCCTCAAAAAAAAAAAAAAAAAAAAAAAAAAAAAAAAAAAAAAAAAAAAAAAAAAAAAAATTTAAGCAAATGCCATAAGTTAGTAAACAAAATATGGTGTATAAATACACTGGAATTTTTTTTTTCATTTCCTTTTGGAGGGGGGTGAAAAGTTCTTATGTAACTTAACTAGCAGCTGGCTGGGCTGGGTAGTCCTCCTGCTTCTGCCTACAGATACTACAAACTTGTGCCCCACACCTAGTTCACATTCCCTTTCATTTTAATTAATTATAGTGTGTATCTATCTTGACCATGAAAGTCATAATGTGAAGCTTCTCAATAAGGAAACAACATTGAAACAACTATGTGGGTTAGAGTAGATTCAGGGTGCCAATTAGATAGTTTAGGGCCAGCAGAAGGATTTCAGTTCCTGAAGCCGACTGATTGTCATACGCCCTGCCAGAGAAAGGTGTTCTCTACTTACCTTTCCTGGTGGACCAGATCAACAGCGTGGACGAATTAGTCACAGCACTGCCCTTTCCAGTTCTCTGAGGCAGTTCATTTAAGACCTGAGATTAGCTGTATTAAAAAGCCCATGAATCAGGGATAGATTTCAAACCCTTTAATTTCCATGTCATCAGGTCGGTGTGTCTTCAGACAAAACAATTGAGCCATCCTGCCCAGTATGAGTTCTGAATTAGGTTATTCTAAAGGAAGAATCTAAACCAAGATTTCAGCTGTGAGGAACAAAAGCCCTTAAGCGTTCAGATGCAAGATACAGTACACCATTACTACTTTTCCAAATAGTGTGTAACAATGACCTCATATTATAAGGGATGGGCTTGGGTGTTTAACTGATTTTCAGTGGATTTGGAGTAAATTCTTTTCTCCCCTTGTGGCACTGCCCCACTTGAAAGCTGGGACTGCTATTGGAATTTGTCTCATGAGATGATTATCACAAAAATATCAGGGAAGACTAAATTTAAAACCTACTAAAGTTTAAGTATTACTCTCACATAGGAACTTTCAGGACTTTGTCATTTCCTGGGAATGGTGGTTTGCACCTATAATCCCAGTACCTGGGCCACAGAGGAAAGAAAATCACAAAATTCAAGGTCAATCTAGTTTACATTGCAATGTCCTGTCCCAAAACACAATAATATATAAGAGAGGTTTTGTTCTTAAGTTTCAGGCCTGGCTTCCCCCTAGGATCATAAAAATGTTTCATTCCATCACGGAGTTCATTCCTAAAAATTAGGAATTGAGAGAGCAAAGTATGAAGTATCATTTCTCCTTTGAGTTAAATTATGCATATTATTGGAGAAGGCAGTGAGAAGGATAGTTATGTTTGATGAGAATTTTAAATGTTAGGCTGAGATAAGAACCTGCCTCTGGTTTGTATCACAAGTCATGCAGCCAAATGTTAAACATCTCCCTATAACTTAAAATTGATACAATACTTATGTTTGATGATGCAGAAAATGTAAAGTCTACTTGTCACTATGCTGAAAGAATTCTATTAATCATTTAGCTGCTTCAGTTTCACTTAATCCATTGAGGAGTTGGCCAGTTACCTCACTTTAAGCATTAGGTTGTACTTAGGAAACCACTCCTCTAGCTGTAATTACATGCCTGTTGAAAAGGTTATCCATACACAGATTTAAAGCATGGGAGATTATGTCATTTCTACTTCTGAGTGGGCACCCTAAATGACAATATTCCGTAGTTTGTATTCCTGGTGAAACGACAGAGGAAGAGGTCAGAGTCATTTTAGTACTTGCCAAAGAAGCCTAGCTACACTAGAGGTAAACTAATATAATAAGGAGGGACAGACCAACACCTAACCTAGAGTAATCTGACTGCCACTGGAGAAGAGGCCAGTGCCCTATGAAGTCCGACTCTCCAGTAAGTGAATTGATTTTCAGTATTAGGACTTGTTACCTTATAGTTTACACAACTTGAAGATGAAGACACATGTATTATAATTGTATGTGCAGTACATCACTTTGCTATTTTATGCAAATAATACATCTCTAAAAATTATTTTCTGCCAATGTGGTAGCACACACCTTTTACCCTAACACTCAAGAGGCAAAGGCATGTAGAACTCCCAAGTCCCAGGCCAGCCAGGGCTAAATGGTGAGAACTTGTCAGTTGGTATTCAAGTGTCTACTATGTGAACTCACTGCTTCTCCCAGTCTCACTCCCTAAAGGAAGGTGTTTCCATGTATGTAATATTGTACTCTTTTACATACATCTTTCATAGTCAGCATACTGAATGAACTTCTCAGGAGGGGGTTGTTTTGTTTGTTTATTGGTTGGTTTTTAGCTTTTCGAGACAGTTTCTCCTGGCTGTCCTGGAACTCGCTTCGTAGACCAGGCTGGCCTCAAACTCACAGATCCATTTGCCTCTGCCTCCTGAGTGCTGGGATTAAAGGTGTGCAACACCACCACCCATAAAACTTCTGGGTTTTTTTTATTTCATCTATTCCTGTATCTCAGACTTTTTCTACAAAGTCATCCTAGTTATTTTAGATTGTAATTCTTTTAAATATGTATAAAATGCCAACACATGTATTTTGTTTTTCTAATTATCATTCTTTCTAGACTCTGAATCTTTTGTTGATCAAAAACTATTTTGCTGTGGAGTATGCCACACCTGTAACATCCCAACACATGGTGGGTCAAGGTAGAAGGATTGGGAGTTCAGGGTCATCCTTAGCTACTATCTGTCTAGTTCTAGGCCTGCCTGTGGTGTGTGAGAACCTGTCTCAAAAAACAAACATCAGGAACCAATGAACTATTCTGACACTCATGAATATCCTAACAAATTCTAGAACCTAGAGAGATGGCTCCATGGTTAAAAACACTTCCTGCTATTTGAGAGGACCTAAATTCAGTTTCCACCACCCATGTGAGCAGCTCACAACTTCCAGCTCACGGGGATTTGATGCCTTCTAACCTCTGCTAGCACTTATACACATATGGTGCAATCACACACACACACACACACACACACACACACACACACACACACACACACATACACACACACACACACACAAATAAAATTCTGAGACATGTTCCTGCTACAAATAGCTATTTAACGGCCAGTGGTTGTGTTATAATTTGTAAACTGCCAGGTAATTCCAGTAGAAGTAAAGACAGGGAAAATTGCTGGAATCTTTAAATCTAAAAAGCTAGAAAATAGTATTTGCATAAAAAAAATAGTTTGCCAATTCAGTTGAAGTTCTAGTACTCTGGTAGAGGTAATGGAGAGAAACAAATCTGGGTTTCCTAGAAAAGGGAAGGAAATTAATATAAAAAAGAGGATGTTGGCCAGGCTTTCACTTGTACGTACTCAACATTTTCCCACTGCTCTAACACTTAGTATAAATGTTGAAAATAACTCGTTTTAATAGGTATAAAGACGCTTTTGTGTGATAAATCATAGTGAATACAAAGAAAGTTTCCTGGTGTGCGTATGTGTGTGCCATGACTGCTCATGGTGTTGAGCTTGTTACAGTCAGAGGACAACTTTTGAGTGTCAGATCTTTCATTCTACCATGTGCATTCCTGGGAGCAAACAAGTAAACAGGCTTGATGGCAAGACCTTCCCCGATGACCCCTCTCACTAGCCCCAGAAGAAGTTTGTGTGTGTGTGTGTGTGTGTGTGTGTGTGTGTGTGTGTGTGTGTATGTCCTTGGAATTACTATAACCAAGATAAACACAGGTCAGTGTGGAAACCTACAGTAGTGAAAGGTAGCAGTTCAAACCAAAGGAGGGGGTGAAGGAGGAAAGCATGCAGGCTGTGACTCTTAAAGGACAAATCAGAAATCAGCCTTTTATTCATGCCAACAAGTCCAAAGTGCCTACTATCTATTAGAATTGAGCAAGGTAAAACTTCCCACATTTTCACGGATTTTACACTCTAGTAGTAAAAAGGTCATAGAAAATTGGTAGTGGTTAGGAATCAGCTAAAATCTATGGAGAAAAATTGCAGAGGAGACAGTGTTGAGGTTACTGAGTAAAGTAGAATGGGGAGTTCAAAAGTGTAAAGGAGGCCAGGCGTTGGTGGCGCAGGCCTTTAATCCCAGCACTCGGGAGGCAGAGCCAGGCGGATCTCTGTGAGTTCCAGGCCAGCCTGGGCTACCAAGTGAGCTCCAGGAAAGGTGCAAAGCTACACAGAGAAACCCTGTCTCGAAAAACCAAAAATAAAAAAAAAATGTAAAGGAGACAAGTGAACAGTCGTGTAGTTAGCCAAGGGAAGGCAGTGAGGCAGCATCCTGACAGGTAATCAACAAAGAAGCAAGTGTGCCTGCAGCAAGGGAATGGATATCAGCAAATCCTCCTTAAATGACTTGGGCTTTACTCTTTGGAAACTAGGATGCTTTTGGTGGTTTCCTAATAAAAAAAAGATGCCATACTTTATTTTCTAATGCTGATGGACATCAAACCCAAGACTCATAGTAAATAAGCTCCTCCCTCTCTCTCTCTCTCCCTCTCTCTCCCTCCCTCCCTCCCTCCCTCCTTGTTTCTCTCTCTCCCTCTCTCCCCCTCCCTCCCTCCTTCCCTCCATCTCTCGTTTTCAATACAGGGTTTCTCTGTGTAGCAGTCCTGGCTGTCCTGGAACTAGCTCTGTAAACCAGGCTGGCCTAAAACTCACAGAGATCTGTCTACCTTGGCCTCCCAAGTGCTGGGATCAAAGGCGTGCACTACCATCACCTGGCTAATAAGCAATCTTATCACTGAACTATATCCACAGGCCAGACATGTTAAAAAGAATATATTTCCCAGTGTATATACACAAGCAAATACACACAGAATCTGGAATGAGAAGAGAAAGAACAAAACAATCAGGATATCTCCACACAGGCAATAAAGATTATAGGTAAAAGGTTGCATTCCAGATATTTTGTAATAAGGCCAATGGCTCAGTGGTTAAGAGTGCTTGCTGTATCAGAGTTACAGAGCCTACTGGCTCCAACTTAGCTGAGAAAGTGAGCCCCAGGTACAGAGAGAGAACCTGCCTCAAATGAAGAGGCAGAGAGCGGTAAAGGACACATTGGCTTCTGTGCATGAGCACACACATGCACATAAATGCCATATGACTATGTCTGTAGAGTATAGATTAGGGTGGGTGAATGAAGCATGATCCCAATTAGTCTTAACAATAAAAACCCAGAATCAGCCAGGCAGTGGTGGCTCACACCTTTAATCCCAGCACTTGGAAGGCAGAGGCAGGTAGATCTCTGTGAGTTCGAGGCCAGCCTGGGCTACCAAGTGAGTTCCAGGAGAGTCAGGGCTGTTACACAGAGAAATCCTGTCTCAAAAAGCCAAAAATAAAATAAAATAAAAACCTGGAGTCAGATATCAAGGGCGAAAGCTGAAAGATCAGAAAAGCAGAGCAGCCAGACACCTAAAAACTTCTTACCTTTATGAATCCTCAGACCGAATGGGGGATGGCGATCCTGTCTCTACCTGCCTTATATTTCTGTCTCCACTTCCCTAGTGCTGGGATTAAAGGTTTGCCACTACTGTCTGGCCTCTAGTGGCTAGCTCTGCCCTCTCATCTCCAGGCAAGCTTTATTGGCCAGAACACAAACAAAATATCACACAAGTGAATATTCAAGGATTATTCCAAAGTTGATGGTGTCAGTAACTTAAGGGATAGGATTGCTATTAAAGAAGACAAGAAGAAGAGAAAGTCTATGGTTTTATTTGAGATGGCTGTTAGACATCCAAGTTGAGATTTTTTATTTTTTTTGTTTGTTTGCTTGTTTTTTTGTTTTTTCCTAGAACTCACTTGGTAGCCCAGGCTGGCCTCGAACTCACAGAGATCCACCTGCCTCTGCCTCCTGAGTGCTGGGATTAAAGGCGTGTGCCACCACTGCCCAGCCAAGTTGAGATTTTTTTTTTAATAGAGTTTTGATTTGCTTTTTGTTTTTTCACTACAGGTTTTTGTATAGCTCTGGCTGTAATAGAATTTGGTCTATAGATCAGGCTGGCCTCCAAGTCAGAGATCTATCTGCCTCAGAAGTGGAAGGCAGAGATAGGTGGATCTCTGTGAGTTCAGAGCCAGCCTGGTGTACATAGCTCCAGGACAGACATAGCTACAGAGACCCTGTCTCAAAAAAAGAGAGAGGTTTAAAAAGAAAGAGAGAGAGAAGTTTTGGGGGTTTGTTTGTTTTGTTTCTTTGTTTTTGAGTTCTAGGACAGCCAGGGCTAAACAGAGAAGCCCTAGCTGTCCTAGAACTCACTGTGTGGAACAGCCTGTCCTGGAACTCACAGAGATCTGCCTGCCTCTGCCTCCAAGTGCTGGAATTAAAGATGTGCACCACCACCTGGCTACTTTATTGCATTTTAAAACAGTTTTGGATGTTAACCCAGCATCACTGCTGCTACATTCTAGTCATTAAAGCAGTCAAAAAGTTTACGTGGGCGGGGCTGTGATGGTACATGCCTTTGATCCCATCACTCAGGACACAGAGCCAGGCAGATCTCTGAGTTTGAGGCTAGCCTGGTCTACAGAGTGAGGTCCAGGACAGGCTCCAAAACAACACAGAGAAACCCTATCTTGAAAAACCAAAAAAAAAAAAAAAAAAAAAAAAAAAAAAAAAAAGTTTGCTCAGGGCAGGAGAGATAACTCAGTGGTTTAAAGGACTGGCTGCTCTTGTAGAAGACCGGGGTTCAATTCCCAGCACCCACATGGCAGTTTATAACTGTAGCTTCAGTTCCAGGGGATCAAACACCCTCTCACCAATGCACATTAAAAAATTAAAGTTAAATTAAAATTTTTAAAATAAGTTTGCTCAAGGGGAAGAAAAAAATCATCTCCACAAATACTCTTATTAACAATCTACCTTTGGTCATAGCAATCTGGAATCCTCCCCCATGTAAGAAACATTTACCCCTCTTCCAAAACTCATTAGTACATCAAGTTTGGGCTTGGGGTCTAGGAGCTATAAGCAACTAGATTAGATCCAAGAATGACTGAGGCATCTCAGGGATTCTTCCTGAATGTTTTTGACCAGTCACCAGTTATAAGTAATATATACTGAGTTTATTTAGGGGAAAGAGACATTATGCAATATACCTTAAAATAGTTCGGAAAGAAATGTTTTTACACAGATGTTTATACATTTTTGTGAAGATAGATTTGTAGAGATTATCTTTCACCCCTGGAGCATAGGTAGAATTTTGTAACTGCTTTAATCAACAGAAATCAGAAGAAATACTGTGATCTTTGATTGGTCATGTATGTATATGCATATGATCATACATACCTGTAGATGCAAACACAGAACCAATGCAAAGAAGAAAGCCAAGAGATCAGAGCTAAGAGCCTTACCTGTCTGCTGCAGCTAGCCTCTTCAGCCAAGAGACCTACTTCCTGCGTTTTGTCTTTATATAGACTTTCTGTTCTGCCTTCTCATTGGTTGTAAACCCAACCACATGACTGCCTCATCGCTGCCTGGCTGAACAGACTGCCAGGTCTTCTATCGTTGGTATTGAGATTAAAGGCATGTCTCCAATGCTGGCTGTATCCTTGAACACACAGAGATCTACCTAGCTCTGCCTACCAAGTGCTGGGATTAAAGGCATGCACCACCACCGCCCAGCTTTTGCTATGGCTCTAATAGCTCTGATCCCCAGGCAACTTTATTTATTAACATACAAATCACATTTTAGTACAAATAAAATATCACTATACATACCCATATATATAAAAAGACAAAACTCAAATGGTAAAACAAATTGAGGAAAAAGTTAATGGTATTGAATCTGGACTTGTAATCTTTGGATTGTTCTCTTTTATCTTTCCTGTAAGCCAAAATCCTCTCCAAATAAAAAATTCTTTTAATGTGATGCACATGGAATAAGTCCTGAACATCAATATTTTCATAGGTTTAAATCAGTGTCAAATTGTAACTTGACTGTAGATGTAACCAACTGTTTTATTAAAATAAAAAACACAGAACCAATGTAAAAGAGAAAGCCAAGAGGTCAGAGCTCAGAGCTAAAATCTTACCTTCTGTGGTGCTCCTACCTCTCCGAAAGAGAGCTACTTCCTGTGTGTATGTCTTTAAATAGTCTTTCTGTTCTGCCTTCTCATTGGTTGTAAACCCAATGTGCCTCGTCACTGCCTGTAAGTACAGCCCTCCAGGTCTTAAAGGCGTATGTCTCCAATGCTGGCTGTATCCCTGAACACACAGAGATCTACCTAGCTCTTCTACCAAGTGCTGGGATTAAAGGCATGCACTGCCACCACCGCCGCCGCCAACGCCACCACCACCACCACCACCACCACCACGCTCTTGCTATGGCTGTAATAGCTCTGACCCCTGGGCAACTTTATTTATTAACATACAATGAAAATCACATTTCAGTACAAATAAAATACCACCATATTTCCCCTTTTCTATTTTAATAAAAAGAAAAAAGGCAAAAGGTTATAACTAACAAAAGAAAAACTATATACAAAAGTACAATAACTATATAGAATATATACAAGTAACAAATACCTAAACGATGTCTAGTCCATTTGTATTTGACAAATCAGAGAAAATAATTCCCTTATCTATCCTATTTTGGTAAGTCCAAAATGTATCTAATTCACTTTCTATCCTAATTAATCTTCAACTATAACTAACTAACCTTCAACTATAACTAATCTTCAACTCCCTCAGAGACCCAAAAAGGAAATAATATTAGCTAACAAAAATAAAAACAGGAAGTTCATGCAAGCATACCACCATACTTGATTTTCATACTAACATTAGGGATTAAGGGAAGACACTACCCAGATGTATATAAAATGTGTACAAAAAGACAGATCCATTTTGGAGACAGTCCTTTGAGAGGAGAAATCTGGCCAAATTGAAACATAGTTTTTCAATACTCTTTTAATTACCTGCAATAGTAAATATAAATTGAATCTTCCTTTAGCTTGTAGTGAAATTGTAGAACTGTAGGAGAAAGAATCTTGTCATCCTCTTTGTAAAGAAAGAGATTGGGATTAGCTTTCCAAGAGCCCCATGCTGATGCTCCCAATGCCGAGTTCCAAAAACAGCAGCTGCTGAGATAGTCTCCTCATGTTTCCAGTTTGAGAAAGATACTTAAAGCTTCGGTTTTGGTTTGGTTTGAGACAGGGTTTCTCTGTGTAGCCCTAGCTGTCCTGGAACTCACTCTATAGACCAGGCTGGCCTCCAACTCAGAGATCTGCCTGTCTCTGCCTCCCAAGTGCTGGGATTAAAAGCATGCACCAAAACCACCACCCAGCTATAAAATGAGTTTTTTAGTGGTGTTTATTCCTTGTTTGGGGATTGTAGAACTTGTTAAAAAGACTCTTGCTGGGTGGTAGTGGTTCATGCCTTTGATCCCAGCACTGGGGAGGCAGAGGCAGGCGGATCTCTGAGTTTGAGGCCAGCCTGGTCTATAAAGACAGTTCCAGGTCATCCAGGGCTACAAAATGAAACCTGTCTTGAAATCTAACAACAAGAACAAACAAAAAACTAACAACAACAAAAAACCTACCTCATTTTATGAATACTAATATTCTTAAAAGACACTTGATAGCTACTTAATGAATTTATATAATTTGTTTCTTCCAAAATTGATTATTCTAAATCTGGGCATAGTAGTCCATTCCTGTAATCCTAGCACTCAGGAGGCAAAGACAAGAGTACCAAAAGTTTGAGGCTAATCTGAGTTACCAGTTGAACTGGAGACCAATTTAGGCTATATAGCGAGACTCTGGCACATGGGGGGTGGGGGCTGAGTATTCTGACATCATTACTTTTACATCAAAGGAAAAAAATAGGAGATTTCAGGTAAGATGGAAAATCAGAAGCCAACTTCATGTGATACAGGGAATGAGAAAACAAGGATTACAAAGAATAGACTATTCCAGGGATTGGGGTTTTAGCTCAGTGGTAGAGCACTTGCCTAGCAAGCACAAGGCCCTGGGTTCGGTCATCAGCCCTGAAAAAAAAAAAAGAATAGACTATTCCAAAGAGAAAGTGAGGAAGCTCATTGAAAACTCAAAAAGGGATAGGACAGCTAAAAAGTGACAGGAAAAACAGGGCTACTCAGCAAAAAAATAAGCAGCATAAGGCTCCAGCTGTACAGCTCCCTGCCTGGGAAAAGAGAAACAGAACCCTCACCAAAAGGTAAGCCCAGCAGCCTAGGCAAATGAATGGCAGTCCTACCCAAGGGCAAGTCCCAGCTCTCTCCAACCTCCAATCCAGCTAGAGATGTTTGTGAGGGTGACTCTTCAGACTCCCATTTTGTCACTCACCATGTCTCAGAGGACAGTGGCTTGGTGCCGTATTGGGAGAGAACCTGTTGAACACTGAGTTAACCTGGGGTATAGTAGTAAGGAGCAATCCCAAATCGTGGAGTTTCAGTCAACCTGCCACAGCCCCAGGGTAAGAAGGCAGTTGTGGCTAGTGGGAAAACCACATAGTGACAAGCTGAAAAGTTCAGGAGGCCAAAGGATTGACTCGGGAGGTGAAGTATACAGGGAGAGGTAGCCCACCCTGGGAATAACTGGATGGCCTGAGTCTGGGGCCTCTTGGAATCACCTGTCTTCTGCAAAGTTCACTGCTCTAGAGACTGGGAACGCTGAAGCTACAGTGGGCTCCTTTACATCTACAGCCTTGTTCATCTGATGGAGTATTTAAAGTTTAGTGGGTTTTCAAAGTGCAGGACGGATCTCCCTGTACAGAATCCAGTGCCTTGTTTGTTTCCTGCTCTCCCAATGTACTCAGGTGTCAGACCCTGGCTAGAACCTAAAGCTATCCAAGGGTGTACAAATTGGCCGGTCTCGGGAGAGTCGGAGAATCCAGCCAGCCAGCAGACTACAAAGCTAAGTATGGTCAGCAGAAACCCCTAGTAAAAAGGTAACTGCTATCTGGGCAGTGGTGGTGCACGCATTTACTCCCGGCACTGGGGAGGCAGAGGCAGTGGATCTCTGTGAGTTCCAGGCTAGCCTGGGCTACAAAGCAAGTTCCAGGACAGGCTCCAAAGCTACACAGAGAAACCCTGTCTCGAAAAACCAAAATAAAAAGGAAGTTACTAAAGTGAAGACAGCCCCAGCAGAATCTGATACTTCCCAATCTAAGCATAAATAGTGAAGACCAAAGTCTATGAGTTCAGATCACATGAAGTCTCCACCACTTTTCAAGGACCCAGAAAGAAGAAGCTTTAAATTTTTATCATTCCTTGTGTTCTCTCACCCTTTGATACTGTACTAGTATCATTTTGACTGTTCTCAAGTTTATTTTTATGTATCTATGTGTAAATTACAGGTGCATACATGCCACAGCACACTTGTAGATGTCACAAAGCAACTTGTGGGAACTGGTTCTCACCTTCCTCCCACTGAGGCAGGATCTCTTGTTTCTGCTGCTGTACTGTCTTTTCCAAGCAATTCTCCTGTCTCTGCCTCCCATCTCAACATAGAATTGCTAAGATTATACAGATTCTTGGCATTGACTCTGGTTTTTACTTGGGTTTAGGGGAACAAATTTAAGTTGTCAGGCTTATATGGTTTGTGCATGCCTTTGCATATGTTCCTGTGAAGGTCCGAGGACAGCTTACAGGAGTTTGTTCCCCCTTCACCATGTGGAACCCAGGGATTAACACAGGCCAACAGGCTTGCTTTATCTACTGAGCCATCTCACTGGCCCTAAGATTTTTTTTAATAATATTTTTGTTTATTCTTCAACAATTTTGCATGTGTATACAATTTATTTTGATCATTTCTGCCCTTTAAGGCCTCTGTACTCCTTCCTGGTCTCCTAACATATTTCCCTCCCACTTATTTTATTTTCGTATGTATGGGTGTTTGCCAGCATGTATGTGTGTGTACCAAGTGTATACAGTGCCTGAGGAGGCCAGAAAAGAGGGAGTAGAGTTACAGGCTGTTATGAGCCACCACCAAGGGAATTGAACCCAGGTCCTCTGAGCAGCAGCAGTTTTAAATACAGTCATCTCTCTACCCCCCACTTTAAAAATATCCCTCTGAGTCTAGTTAGTGTTACTGAAGGACACATATGGGTGTGACATCATCCCCTGGAGTGTGAGCAGCATATCAGCAGCCACACCCTTGAAGAAAAATGAATCTTCCTCCCCCAGAAGCCATCGACTGAGAATAGCTCCTAATTAGGGGTGAGGCCTTATGAGCATCTACCAAATTCTAGGTGTATTTGTATAGCTTGTTCAGTTTGGTGGTATTGCTGTTAGAGCAATTTGTTGTCGTCTCTGAATGGTACTGGGGATTGAGTCCTCGAGAACAGGCTCCTCACTGAGATCTCCCAAATAAATCCAGAAAAGATGTCTAAACCAATAGAAATGCAAATCATAACACAGAAACATGACAGTATAGGGTAATAAGACTACTACAAAAGACCATTACTCCTCAACTGCTAAATCTAAAGATGCTGAGCTGGGTAAAATGTAGAATAAAGAATTCACTTTTTTTTGTTTGTTTGTTTTTGTTTTTGTTTTTTAGAGACAGGGTTTCTCTGTGTAGCTTTGTGCCTTTCCTGGAGCTCACTTGGTAGCCCAGGCTGGCCTCGAACTCACAGAGATCCGCCTGGCTCTGCCTCCCGAGTGCTGGGATTAAAGGCGTTGCACCACCAACACCCGGCCCAAGAATTCACATTTTTACCTGGAAAAATAATTACTTCAAGGAAAATACAAACAAGCCCATTAATGAAATAAGGAGGTCAATTCAGAGCCTAGAGAAGAAAGACAAAGAGTGTAGATGAGGAAGTTAGCAATATGGCTAAGAAATGTGAATCAAAATATGAATAACAAATTCAGCAAGGAAATTGAGGTTTGAAAAAAAGAAAAAAAATAACAAAAACCACAACCAAAAAAAAAAAGCCAGCACTCAGGAGGCAGAGGCAGGTGGATCTCTCTGAGCCTGGTATACAGACTGAGTTCCAGGATAGCCAGGGCTACACAGGGAAATCCTGTCTCAAATAAAACAAAACAAAATAAACAAACAAAAAATAAAACAGGGTGGAGCCAGGTGGAGGGTGGCCCATACCTTTAATCCCAGCGCTCAGGAGGCAGAGGTAGGCAGATCTCTGTGAGTTTGAGGTCAGCCTGATCTACAGAGCGAGTTCCAGGACAGCCAGGGATGTTACACAGAGAAACCTGTCTCAGAAAAAAAAAAAAAACAGGTAGGAATGAAAAACTCAATGAATGAGCTAATAAGCCAGGCATTGTGGTAAGTACCTGTAATTCTAACACTCAAGAAGCATAGGTAGGAGAATTGGAAGTTCAAGTTAATCCTCAACAACGAAGCAAGATTGAATGCCTGGGCTACATGAGAGACCCTTTAACACGGATGATGATGATGACGACGACGACGACAAAAGCACAACCAATAGACTAGACAAAGCAGGACAAAGAATATCAAGGATAGAGGAAAAGGTCAAGAAAATACCACAAGCAGACATCAATGAACAACAACAAAAAATGAGCATGACCACAGCTCCAGAACGCTGGAACATGATCAAGAACCAAACCTACAGTCAGGCATGGTGGTTCAGTATGAAGACCAAAGGGAGGGGTTGCCATTATTTGAGACCAACCTGAGGTATATAGGAAGACCCTGTCTCAAAAACAACAACTATTGAATGATAAAATAACATTTAAATCAAAGACCTAAGAAAACATGGAGTAGTAGAAGGAGCCAAGATTAAAAACTAAAGGCACAGAAAAATCAATGAAGTTACACCAGAAAATGTAGAGAAATAAATGGACATCTAAGCACAAGAGATACTTAGAAACCAAAAAAGAAAAGACCTCTCCACAGTACATAAGAGGATACCCAAAATACATAAAAACTGTCAGAAAAATGTGAACTCACTAAGATAAATATATCAAAATAACATTAAACCTCTCAACAGAAACCCTTAAAAGCCAGGAAATCGGACAAGCAGACGCAGGTAGGCCTGTGGCAGCGGCCCTCGGAGGTAGACGGGTCCGGCGGCAGTGGCTGACGGGGACATTTAGGCCCAGCGGCAGCCCACAGAGGTGTACAGGCCCTGCGGCAGAGATAAGCAGACAGAGGTGGACAGGACCGGCGGCGGAGGCAGCGGCCAACAGAGACATTCAGGCCTGGCGGTGGCCCACAGAGGTGAACAGGCCACGCGGCAGAGACAGGCGGACGCAGGTCGGCGACTTGCAGAGGTGGAAGGGCCCGGTGGCAGCGGCCGACAGGGACATACAGGCCCAGCAGCAGTTCGCAGAGGTGGATGGGCCCAGCATCAGTGACAAGCAGAGGTAGGTTGGCCCGCGGCGGCAGCCGGCAGAGACATACAGGCCCATTGGCCGCCCGCAGAGGTAGACGGACCCAGCGGCGGTTGACAGGGACATACAGGCCCAGCGGTGGAGACAAGTGGATGCAGGTGGGCCTGTGGCGGTGGGCCACAGGGGTGGACTGGCCCGGGGACGGAGAGGGGCGGACAAAGCTTGGAGCGGGGACGCCCCTAGCCCCAACACCTGGGGAAGAGGCTATCTCCGTGGGTCGGAACCAGGGCGAGTCTGGACACTCCGTCTGGGGACAACCCAGGGCCCAACTGCTGATCCTGTGAAACCTAACAACTTGGAGGTGTTGGTGAGACTACCCTGCTCAGCTGAAACCCATCTGGGAGAGGATTCAGATGCCTACAGTTTGAAGTCTGAAGAAACAAGATCAGCTGAGGAGTTGACAAATGAACAACACGTGACCTGGGAACACAGAAGAAGGCGCTACCCAGCCACCAAACCAGATCAGGAGAATCATAAGTATATAATTCACCGACTGAAATCAGCTGTCCCTGAAGAAACAGCCCAATAGCACCAATTTAACCAAGAACTCCTACTAAACCAAGACTAAAAATTAGAACAAGAGAGGCACTCTCAGACACAGACACCACCTGCACCACACAGAGGAAAAGATGAGTAGACGCCAGTGCAAAAATACAGGCAACAACATAAAGACCTATATGGCAACATCAGAACCTAGTGATTCTACACCTGCAAGACCTAAACATACCATGACAGAAGAAACAGAAGAGATCAACCCTAAAAATGACTTTAAGAAGATGATAGAGGCCCTTAAAGAAGAAATAAAACATTCCCTCAATGAGAAAATAAAAACTTTCCTTAAAGAGGAAATGAAAAACTCTCTTAAAGAGGAAATAAAAACTTCCCTTAAAGAGGAAATGAAAAACTCCATTAGAGAGGAAATTAAAAACTCCCTTAAAGAAATGGAAGAAAAAATGAACAAAAAATGGGAAGAAATCAAATCAAGCCAAGAAAAAGCAATTAATCAGAGGCAGGCGGATCTCTGTGAGTTCGAGGCCAGCCTGGTCTCCAAAGTGAGTTCCAGGAAAGGCGCAAAGCTAAACAGAGAAACCTTGTCTCGAAAAACCAAAAAAAAAAAAAAAAAAAAAAAAAAGAAAAAGCAATTAAACAGATGAAAGAAACATTCCAAGATCTGAAAAATGAATTTGAGACAATAAAGAAAACACATGCTGAGGGAATGCTGGAAATAGAAATCCTGACAAAACGAACAGGAACTACAGAAACGAGCATAACCAACCGATTGCAAGAGATGGAACAGAGAATCTCTGACACTGAAGACACGATAGAGAAAATAGATTTGTCAGTCAAAGAAAACACTAAAGACAAAAAAGTCATAACACAAAACGTCCAGGAAATTTGGGACACCATGAAAAGACCAAACCCAAGAATAATAGGGATAGAAGAAGGAGAAGAATACCAACTCAAAGGCACAGAAAATATATTCAACAAAATTATAGAAGAAAACTTTCCTAACCTAAAGAAAGAAATACATATGAAGATACAAGAAGCTTACAGAACACCGAATAGGCTGGATCCAAAAAAAAAGTCCCCTCGCCACATAATAATCAAAACACTAAACACACAGAACAAAGAAAAAATATTAAGAGCCGCAAAGGAAAAAGACCAAGTAACATATAAAGGTAAACCCATCAGAATAACACCAGACTACTCAATAGAGACTATGAAAGCTAGAAGATCATGGACAAATCTCATGCAGACACTAAGAGACCACGGATGCCAACCCAGACTATTATACCCAGCAAAACTCTTAATCACCATAGGCGGAGTAAACAAAATATTCCAGGATAAAACCAGATTTAATCAATACCTGTCTACAAACCCAGCCCTACAGAAAGCACTAGAAGGGAAAATTCAACCCAAAGAAGCTAAACACATCCATGAAAAATCAAGCAATAGATAATCCCACACCAACATACACCACAGAAGAAACAAGCTGGTGTAGCTATCCTAATATCTAGAGAAAAAGGATGTTTCAAAAGAGAAGAAGTCTTGTGGCAATGCCTCAGTGGTCCAGGTAACTACCAGAACTCGGAAAAGTTGGTTGAATTTGGGATTGACTGGGAGGCCAAGGATTTAAAAAGCAGAAGATTCTCTGAAGACACAAGTTGTGTGATAATAGTGTGTTTTGTGTGTGTGTGAATGAGAATTTGTAAATGTTGAATTCTAGGCTTCGACAATCATTGTCAGTGCTGATTAAGCTGCAAGTATTTATGCTTTAAAACTTAAATTATAAAGCTAGTTACGTCTGTCTAACAACTAGTTTTAATGTTTATGAGCATATTTTACCTACATTACCTTTTCAGGATGTTGAGAAAGATGCATCACAAGCAAAGGCTGGAGGCTGGGGGCTAGATGGTTTTGAGGAAGAGGTCTTGGTGAACTCTTTCATAGAGCAAAGGGAAGCAATGCCTTCTGGGAAATGAGCTAAGTTTTAATCTAGTCTTTAGGATTAGAAGTCAAAAACAAAAATATTAAGGAAAGGAAAACCTAATTGATCTTTGAAGTATTGTTATATGGAATTGAGTGGGACTTTTGAGGCCTCTCTTCCAGAAAACAAGGATTTGGTTGTCAGGCCTATATTAGGCCTAAACCTTGGTGCCATGTTGCTGTACTTAAATCATTTCAATGGAAAGTGTCTTAGTGATTGGAACTTCTAGTGCAGTTTGGAGTTCTTCCATTTGAAAAATGTGATATTTGCATGGGATTGTTTGAATCTTGTTTTCTAGTCCCTCCACATCACCACCCTCATAGTCTGAAGGTAGATTTTTCTCTTGATAAAGGAACAAAAAAGGTGAACATCTTGTTTGTAAATAGGTATCTAGTAACTAGTGGTAAACTTGAAATGGTAGAATTCTTTAAAGCCTAATTCTAGATGGCCTTAAGAAAATAGATCTTAATTACTTTTGAACCTGTATTCACCTTGTTTTTTTCAAATATCTTAAGTTATATTTTCTTTTTCAGAGCTGCTTCTTATTTGGGGCTACTTTTTTTTTTTTTTTAATTGAGGCGTAATTCATAAAAGGGTATATTGTTTTGATGAGACTTTTTACAACTGTGGCAGGATGTCTTTCTTTAGTCTTCCAAGAAGGGCCATTTTACTTTTTTAGAGTTACTTTTTAAAGTCATGAGGTCAACAACTTGGACTACTATGTATGTAAGTGCTAATGCAAATTAAAGCCCAAGTTGACCTCCAGCAGCAGCTCATTCTATGTTGACAGTGAGAGAACACTTTGCCTGTTAGGATACTGTTACTCGTGGACTGAAATGCTGAAGAAACCCCTCCCCTATTTTGTTCTTTTGCAAAAATCAAGGTATATTCTAGGGTTTCCTGGTTGACCTCAACAGATAAACTGAGATGATAGTCTTAGTTTAGAAATGATCTGAATGTAGATTTACAGTCTACGTGTACAGCTGGCTAAGTGAGATCGCTTTCACAGTTCTGCATGTATCCCATCGGCTCCCCATTAGTCACTGAACTCTTAAAACTGGTATTGTAACATTATTACAATGTTTTGCGCCAATTTTATAAACTTTACAGTACAATATGTGTTCCTTTTCTGAGGCAAACCAAAGGTATATTTCTCAAGGTTCTGCTGCTATCAGCAGTGTTGATGGAGGATTTTTTATACATTCGTAATAGATAGAAATAAACCAGAAAAAAAAGAAGAAAAAAGAAGTGGTGGAGGAAAAGGTGAACACTGCAAGAATACTCAAAAGGGCTGAGAGTTGCAAACGCCAAGATTGGCTTTGCATAGTAAATGGAATAGAACATCTCTGAACTATAGCTTACTTTTCCTGGTTTGGTCTGACAGAATGATTGAATGCTTTTGTACAATAATCAGAGCCTTAAAAACAAGGATTTGGTGAGATTGTAAAATGGTGTGCCACTTTGGCAAAACAGTCTGGTGGTTGGTCAAAATGCAAAACATTGTTACTCTGTTACTCAACAATTCTACCCTTAGGAATATAACCTCAAACTACTGAAAATGTGCACCTATGAAACATGTACATGAAGGTTTACAGCAGTGTGTTGCTAATAGTAAAAAAGTTAAAACAACTCAAATAGCTATCAAATACTGGAGAGAAATAAAATGTGGCTTATTCATACAATAGAATATTATTAAGACATAAAAATGAATGAGAAACTGATAGATTAAATGACTTTGGTGAACCTTCATAATTTCATTTGTAGATCTTTCCATTTCTAATTTATAAATACATTTGGGGTTATAAATTATAAATGTACTGCCTCCTGTCAACATTGTATACTTCTATTTGATGATTTCTGTGTCAAATATTATATGGAAATGTTTCCAAGTATTTTCTGTATTAACTGTGAATGAATAGAACAAAATAAATTGCCTGTGATGAAAAAAAATTAATAAAATAAAAAAAAAGCCAGGAAATCATGGGATGATTATATTTCAAGTCTTGAAAGTAAATAACTGCCAACCAAGATTGCTATACCCAGCAGTTAGAATTGCATGCCCCACACACATTTTTAAACATTTAAAATGTGCTGTGTTGTGGTGGTATATACCTTTAATCACAGCACTCAGGAAACAAAGGCAGACAGATCTCTGTGAGTTAGAGACCAACCTGATCTTAAACTATTACTAGCCCAGTTTGGGCTACATAGTACGACCTCAAAAAAATTTAAAAATTGACAGAGAAATAAGGAAATTTTGAGATGTTCATAAACTCAAGCAATTCCTGATTACCAAACCAGCATTGTTAGGATTCTGTACATGTGCAGCTCGGGGTCCTGTGTCTTACATCTTACATCATCAGTGAGCACTGGCAATCACATACCCACCACTTGGTCATGCAATCCCCGCCTTAAAAAGCTGGACTCGGACCCCCACACTCTATCTCTGTGTTCTCTTTCTGCTCCCACCATATTCCTCCCTCCCATCCCCTCTTTCTTCCTAATAAAGCTCTTTATAACTTTGGCAGTCATGGCTGTGGCCCGTGACTTTTCTGCCAGTAACCAGCACTGCCACCAGTGCCGTTTATCATAACCATCAAGCATTGCAGAAAATACACAAAGAAGTCATAAACAGGAGGAAGGAAGGCGGTCCTAATGACAGAGCACACAAAAGACTCATGAAAAGAATAAACGAGCTGGGGGGGGGGCATGCCTTTAATCCCAGCACTCAGGAGACAGAGACAGGAAAATCTCTGAATCTGAGGCCAGCCTAGTCTACAGAGTGAGTTCTAGGACAGCCAGGGTGACACAGAGAAACCCCATCTGGGAAAAAAAAAAAAAAAAAAAAAAAAAAAAAAAAAAAAAAAAGAATGAATGAGCAAAGGAGAACTAGGGACGAATCTATCATGTCCAACACAGTAAATCACTTAACCCCTAATGCCAACAGAGAAGAAAGATAATAATAATCGAACCACCACAATTACAATTAAACATTGCAAGAATTAACAAACTTCTGTGTTATGGTTTGAATGAGAAATGTCCTTTCTTTTTCTTTTTTTTTTTTTTTGATTTTTTCGAGACAGGGTTTCTCTGTGTAGCTTTGCGCCTTTCCTGGAGCTCACTTGGTAGCCCAGGCTGGCCTCGAACTCACAGAGATCCACCTGGCTCTGCCTCCCGAGTGCTGGGATTAAAGGCGTGCGCCACCACCGCCCGGCAGAAATGTCCTTTCTTTGGGTCATGTATTTGAACATCTACTTTCCAGTTGGTGACACTATTTTGAAAATATTATGGAACCTTTTAGGGATGGAGCCTTGCTGGAGGAAGCATGTCCTCCAGTATAGCCTCAACTCACTTCCTGTTCTCTCCAAAACCTGTGTGCTGATGAAATGCTTCATTACTGTCAGGCAAGCGTCATGCTTCTAATGCCATGCCTACTCCACCATGGTTGACTGTGTCACCTCTGAAAATATAAACCAAAAAAAAACTTTCTCCCCTCAGTTGTTTTTTGTCAGGGTATTCTATCATAGCAGAAGTAATTAATACAGTCTGTAAATAACAATCCTAGATGGTCTTAATTCCTCAATTAAAAGATGCTCCGGTATGGTGGCTCATGCCTTTAATCCCAGCATTTGGCAGGGAGAGGCTGGTGGATCTCTCTGAGTTTGAGGCTAAGCTGGTCTACATAGAAGGTCTACATAGCAGCCAAGCCTACCTTGGTGAGGCTACCAAAAAAAAAAAAAGAGAGAGAGAGACACAGACTAGACGTCTATTGTTTCTAAGAAAACTCACAGGCAAAGAAACTGAGATAAAATTTACCAAGAAAATAGATATGAAAGCAAGCTGACATAGCAATTCTGATATATAATAAAGTAGACAAAGCCAGAATTAGTTAGAAGACATAAAGAAAGCTAGTATATACTAACAAAAGGAATAATTCATAAAGAAAATATAGGGCTGGAGAGATGGCTCAGTATTTAAGAGTGTGTACTGCTCTTCCAGAGGATCCAACTTTTATCCCCAGCATCCACATCAGGAGGCTTATGATTACCTGTAGCTATAGATCTAGTGGACTCAGTGCCTCTGGCCTTCATGGGCATTTGCACTCACTTGCACATGCATACTGAAACACATACATATTATTTAAAATAAGGGGTTAGAGATTTACCTCAGTGGTAGAGCGCTTACCTATCAAATGCAAAGCCCTGGGTTCAGTCCTCAGAACGGAAAAAAAAAAAAAAGACAAAACATTAAAATAAAATAAATATTTGGGGGGGGGGGATGAAGATACTACAAAACTTTAAAAATAGTTCAAGTCATAATCCCAGCACTTGGAATTGTGAAGACAGGAAGATTGCCATGAGTTCAAGGCCATCCTAGGATACATAGCAAGTTCTAAACCATCCTGGACTACAAAGTAGATCTTGTCAAAAGAGAGAGAAGGTGGGAAGAAGGGAGGGAGAGAACAAAATTAAAATGATAACATTGTAAATACATATGAACCAAACATTGAAGCTTTCAACTTGATAAAATTAACACCAATGAACATAAAAGAACATATTGCTCCTGGTGCAATAATGGAATGGTGGTTAGTTTCATCAATAGATACGCATTGACTAAAACTCAACCAAAGAACTTCAGGGTTAAACTGTACCATAGATCTAATGGGCTTAACACATATGTATAAACAGTTTCCATACAACATCTAAAGAGCACATGTCAGCAGCAGCCCATGCAACTTCCTCTCAAACAGATCATATTTTAGGTCTAACAAGTACAAAATTGAAGTAACTATTTCTCCTACCAGATCACAGTAGAATAAAACTAGACACCAATAACAAGAAAAACCACAAATATTGTGCAGATACTTGGATAGTGAACAGTAGATTCTTGTAGGAACAATGGGTCATTGAAGAAAAACAAGGAAGAAGTTTTAAGAATTCCCAGAATCAGTGCTGGGGGCAGATAGCTTAGCAGATAAGAGAGGACACTGTTCTTGCGTAGGACCGAGTACAGTTCCCAGCCTCCACATTTGGCCACTTATAACTACCTGTAAATCCAACCCCTGAGGGATCTGGTGCCTCTGGTCTCTGTTGAATACACACAGAGACATGATTAAAATAAGTATTTTTTAAAAAAGAATTCCTATAATCAAATGAAAATGAAAGCACAACTTACCAGAACCTAAGGTAGTTTAATCTATGCATACTTATATTAAAAACGTTGAGAGCATGGTAGTGCATGCTGGTCATCTCAGCGACTTGGAGGTGGAATCCTGAGGATCAGCAGTTCAAGGCCAACTTTGACTACAATAAGGAGTTTGAGGCTAGCCTGGGCTACATGAGAGCCTGTCTCAAAAAAAAAAAAAAAAGTTGAGTTCAAATAAATAACTTAGAGATACATCTCAAGATCTTAGAAAAGTAAGAGCAAGCCAAAGCCCAAAGCAGTAAACTGAAATAGTCAGTTCAAGGCAAAGCCTTAGCACAGTGCTTCATGTCTGTTGTCTCAGCACTCAGGAGGCTGAGGCAGCCAGGTTATGAGTTCGAGGCCAACCTAGCCTACATAGGACAACCAGAGTTACAGAATAAACACTGTCTCAATCAAACCAAAAACAACAAAACCTATGTTCTAAGACAAGACTACAAAGTATAGACACTCAACAGTGTCACCATCTAGCAGATACTAAAAAAAAATGCAAAATACAAAATAAAAAACTATATACACCAAGAAACAAGATAACAACAAAAACTAAAAGGAGAGAAGTCAGTCAACAGACAGAATTGATGGATAATACTGATAAAACTATTATTATATTCAGATACTTAAAATAAGGAAAGGAAGGCATAAAAAAGAGAAAACAAGTACTTTTAGAGTTGAAAAAATACAACATAGAACCAACAAAATAGCTCGGTGGGTAAAGGTGTTTGCTACCAAGCCTAGCAACCTGAGTTCAATCCCCAGGTCCCTCATGGTGGAAGGAGAGAACCTAATCCTGATCATTGTCTTCTGACCTCCATACACACACACACACACACACACACACACACACACACACACACACAGAGAGAGAGAGAGAGAGAGAGAGAGAGAGAGAGAGAGAGAGAGAGAGTAAATAAACATAATATTTAAAAAAGAAAAATACACCAGGCGAAATACACCAGGCGGTGGTGGCACATACCTTTAACCCCAGCACTTGGGAGACAGAGCCAGGCAGATATGTGTGAGTTCGAGGCTAGCCTGGTCTACAGAGCAATATCCAGGACAGGCACTAAAACTACACAGAGAAACCCTGTCTCGAAAAAACCAACAAAGAAAAGAAAAAGAAAAATACAACACATGAAAAGTTTAGTATCACAGTTACCCTCAACCAAAGCGAGTGCTCACAGAGAAAAAAAGATGATAAAATGCCTTTTATAGCGAAGAACAATCAGACTGCAACCCACAGAACCAGGGAGGCTACATCGCAGGGGGGACCCTAGGATGACTGTGGCTTATAATAAGTTTTGGCTTTACTCAATCACTGGGCAAGCCTCGGTGAAACATTTCACTATTAGGATAAGAATTTGTACTGTATCAAGCTGATAATAGAATAAATAAATAAATAAATTTTGTTTGTTTTCGTGCTAGGGATGAAACCCAGAGCTTTGGGAATGCTATTCCAACACTCTGCCACTGAGCTACATCCCCATCCAACGCCTTAGTTGTCTGTTGAATGATAAATAACCACAAACTCGGTGGCTTACACCCAACAAATTTCTTATCTCCTGCAGAAGTCTGGCCTGGCTGTAATGCTGGAAGGAAACGATTCTACGGACAGATGAAGGTGGTGAAGAGGCAAAGCCTGTGGCCAACAACCAGCCTACATTTGCCAGGCATGTGCATGTGTCATGGTGAAAGTCCAGTCTTCAGTCCTGCCCTGACTACCATCTTGATTGCAATGTCTAAGAAACGTTGGATTCAGTCACAAAGTTAAGCCACTGCTGGATTCTTGGCCACAGAAACTGAGAAAATGTTCAAGCTATAGAATCTTTTTTTTTAAGATTTATTTATTTATTACGTATACAGCATGTTTGCCTGCAGGCCAGAAGCGGGCATCGTTATAGATGGTTGTGAGCCACCATGTGGTTGCTGGGAATTGAACTCAGGGCCTCTGGAAGAACAGTCAGTGCTCTTAACCTCTGAGCCATCTCTCTAGCCCCTAAGCTACAGAATCTTAAATGATTCATCTCCTGATAGTGGATAGCTAATACAAGATTATCTTCAACAAATGGCTGTGGGACAGCTGGATAGCCATATATATATATATGTATGTATATATATATGTATATGATGTATACATGTGTATGTGTTTATAAATGAAGCCAGGCATGGTGACGCATACCAGCCCTCAGGAGGCTGAGGCTAGACTGAGTTGTTCAGAGTGAGCTCCAGGCCAGTGTGGAACACAGATCAAGAATTGTTTCAAAATAATGATAATGTTAATAATGAAAGAGAGGGGCTTGGGACGTAGCTCAGTTGGTGGAATGCTTGCCTAGTATGCACGAGGCCTTGGGTTCCACCCCGGCCCTGCATAAAACAGGGTATTGTGGTACATTCCTGTAAGCACAGCACTTGGGAGGTGCAGTCAGGAATCAGGAGGTTAAGGTCATCCCTGACTACAAAGTTAAGAGAGCAGCTTGGCTCCAAGAGATCTTGAATCAAAAGCAAGTACAGCTTAAGTGGACATGCACCAACAGGGATGAATCTCAGACATAGGCTGGAACCAGGCTTAGTGGGGTTTGCTTGTAACCCCAACACTTAAGAGGTGGAGACAAAAGGATTAGGAGCTCAAAGTCAGCCTCAGCTATATGGTGAGCTTGAGGCCTGTCTCAAAAGAAAAAAACAAAACAAACAAACAAAAAGACTAAGCCAAATGAGTCAGATAGGGAAAAGTACATTATGTATGGTTCATCCAGCCGAAATTTTAGAAAAGATTATCCCAGAGTAAAAAAGCAAAATAAAGATCACATGGGACTGTGAGCAGAAAGCAGAAAGAGAAGATTTAAAAATGACAAAATAAAACTTTGGGGAATGATGAAAATATTCTATACTTTGATTGTGGGTATTCAAATTGTAAATATCTACTTGTTGAGACTTACTAAGCTCTATACTTAAAATACTGAGCCAGGTGTGGCTGTGGGCATTAGTAGTCACAGTTGCTCTAGAAACAGCCTACACAACCTAAAGAAACTCTTTTTTCAAAAATATGAATAAATAGAATCTAGCTTAAACACTAGAATACTCAGGGCTGGAGAGATGGCTCAAGGGTTAAGAACACTGGCTGCTCTTCCAGAGGACCTGGGTTTGGTTCCTCGGCACCCACATGGCAGCTGACTCCAGTTCAACAGGATCCATCACCCCTCTGCCTCCCGAGAGCCCCACAAACATGTGATACACAGAACATGCAGGCCAAACACCCATATTCTAGACATAGGATCTTGCTATTGTTTGTTGACCAGCCTAGTCTTGAGCTACTGAATGGACTCAAGTTATCAACCTGCCTCAACCTGCTGAAAAGATTTTATAAAAACTGGAAAGGAAAAACAAACAAACAAAAAACCAGCTAAGCTTACATCCTAAATATTGACAGGCTGAGGCAGGAAGACTGTATATCTGAGATTATCCCAGGCTATACAGTGAGAACCAATTTTCAAAAAACAAAAATAATATTGAAAAATATCCTGTGAAACAAATGTACCTGTCTGGTAGTTGGCTTTAATTTTGTTTTTTAAACATGTCCTTGAACTCTCTATGTAGTTGGAGATGACCAAAGATGCTTTTAAACTTCTGATCCTCCAGCCTGTAACTTCTGAGTCTTTGTTTTTAGAAAGCTGGGATTACAGGAGTACCCATATCACTTAGTTTAGGTGTAGCTGGGTACCACCCGGCCCCACCCGGCCCCACCCAGCCCCTCCGAGCCCCACAGTCCCACAGCCGCTTATAAAATAATCATTTAGAAGCTTAATATTAATTACAAACTATATGGCCCATGGCTCAGGCTTCTTGTTAGCTAGCTCGTATAACTTAATTCAACCCATTACTTTTGTTTGTTTGTTTGTTTGTTTTGTTTTGTTTGTAGTTTGGCCTCAAACTACAGAGATCTGCCTGACTCTGCCTCCCGAGTGCTGGGATTAAAGGTGTGTACTACACACCACCACCACCACCACCACCACCACCACCACCACCACCACCACCACAACCACCACCACCCATCCACCCACCCAACGCACCCCCCCCACCCAACCCACCCACCCCCCACCCCACGCCCCACCCCCAACTTCAACTCATTACTATTAATCTAAGTATTGTCACATATTCTGTGGCTTTACCTGTGTCCAAGTTGTTCCTTGGATGGTGGGTTGGCATCTCCCCACACCTCACCTTTCTTTTTTCTGTCTCTCTTTGGATTTCCCAGCTGCCTCTAAGCTGCCTTGCCATAGGCCAATGCAGATTATTTATCAATGGGAACAACACATATTCACAGCTTACAAAAAGACATCCCACGGCACTCACACTTTTCTGTCTAATCAAAAAGGAAGGTTTTAACTTTGACATAGTAAAATTACATATAACAAAATAGTTATCAAGCAAGAATTACAGTTGCAATATCTAGTCTATTTGTATTTGGCAAAATTAAAGAAAAATTTTTATCCTCTATCCTATTTTTGTGAGTCTAAAGTTTTATATCTAGTTTATCTTTTACCATAACCAAGGAAAACTATAATTATAACTATCTAGTCTTCAATTGCACCAAAGACCCCAGAAGGATATAACATAACATTACCTTAGTAAACAGGAAGTGTATTGTAAACAACTTCCAAAATTCTAGAAATGACAGAGATATCTGTCACCCAAGGTTCCTCTGCAAGGTTGAGGCATCCATCTTCAGCCTAAAGGCCTAGAGTCTCTGACATACTTTTCAGTGAAGCAGGAAATTTGAAGGACTGTTTCCTCTATTGGCAAAGTTCATCAGTCACCTTCTTCTGTGCCCTGCAGAATGTCTGGCAGTATCTTTTGTGAAGCAGGAATCTTCTGACTACATTTAGGTGGTATTGGGGATCAAACCCAGAGGTTGGTGCTTGTAGGCCAGCACTCTACCAACTGAGCTACATCCCTTCTCATAGCCTCAAATTTCAGAGCTACTTAGTCATGTCTCTCTCCCCCAGTTTGACAGACAGCTCCCTAAGGACAAAGACTGGGCTTTTGTTGTGTGACTGCTACTGAGACATGAAAATGTCTACTCATTCTGGTTAAGGCTACTATGTCAAACCAAAGAAATGATTCTACCCAAGCCTAATTTGGTGAACCAATGAATTTGTGGTGGTTACTCACAGGAGCATGGTCAATTCAGAGGTAGATCCATTACCAGAAAGCCCTACCACATTATGTGTGATGATTCACAAAAACTGCAGCCCTGGTCCCCTCTGCCCATCCTGAAGGCAACTTCTACCAGAGAGTTCCTTTCCCACAGCAGTTGTTTGCCTCTTATGTAACAGGGTCTTTCTGTATAGCTCTGGCTGTCCCTGGAACTCACTCTATAGACCAGGCTGGCCTCGAACTCAGAGATCTGCCTGCCTCTGCTTGCTGAGTGCTGGGATTAAAAATGTGCTCCACCACACCTGGCCCACATGTGAGTTTTAAAAGTTTCTTGAGCATGTTAAGTTTCCTCAGCTTCCTGAGTCTTGTGAGCCTCCCTCCTTCCTATGAGAAGGGGCGGGTTCTCTCTTGTCTTTTCTCTCTTTCTTCCCTTCCTTTCACTTCCCTTCCCTTTTATATTCTCTCTCTCTCCCTCTCTCTCTCCCTTTCCCTCTCCCTTTCCCTCTCCCTCTCTCCCTCTCCCTCTCCCTCTCTCCCCCTCTCCCTCTCTCCCTTCCTCTCTCTCCCCCTCTCCCTCTCTCCCTCCCTCTCTCTCTCCCTCTCCCTCTCTCTCTCTCCCTCTCTCTCCCTTTCCCTCTCCCTTTCCCTCTCCCTCTCCCTCTCCCTCTCTCTCCCTCTATCTCTCTCTGACAAGATCTCATGTAACATAGATTAGTCTCAACTATGTAGTTGGGGGTGACCTTGAATTCCTGACCATCTGCTTCTTCCATTCAAGTGCTAGGGTTATAGTAATGAGCCCCACACCTGGTTCAGAAGCTAATGTTTCAATTTGTAGGAAATAGCTCTACAACAGTCTACCCCTTCCTCCAGCTCTTTCATCCTTCTATCACCTCTTCTTCTATGTTCCTTGAGCTTGGAGGGGGTGATATGGATGTCTGAGGATTTTCCTTCACTTATGACTTTGCATTGGGACCCTCTGTCTTAGCTACAGTTACTTATTCACAATAGCTTGCCTGGTTCTAAGTCTCTGTAGTAACCATCAACCACTGTGAAAATGTTTTCCTCTATGAACAACCTGATAGCAGCAGTAATCTATGGCATAAACAGATTTAGACATTCCATATCTGTTTAGCAAACAGTAATTTCCCTACTAGGACCTATGACCTTCCCAGTTACACGTTTTTATTTTGGCTTACAGTACCTGGCTTGTTTTATGTCAACTCAACACAAGCCAGAATCCTTAGGGACCAGGGAACTTCAATTGAGAAAATTACACCCACGAGCTTGGCCTGCTGGGCAAGCCTGTGGTGCATTTTCTTGACTGGTGATTAATACATGTGGGAGGGACCAGCTCACTGTGGGTAATGCCACCCCTGGGCTGGTGGTCCTGGGAGCTATAAGAAAGCAGGTTGAACAAGCCAGTAAACAGCACCCCTCCATGGCCTCTGTATCAGCTCCTGCCTCCAGGTTCCTGCCTTGAGTTCCTTCCCTGACTTCCTTTCATATGATGGACTGTGTTTGGGACCTAGAGATTGAAATAAACTCTTTCCTTCCCAAGTTACTTTTGTTCATGGTGTTTTATCATAGCAATAGAAATACTAAGACACTACCAAATACGATTTTCCTCCTGTGGCATGAATGAACCTTAGGTCCAGTTGGAAAAGTAGTTGGTTACACCATAGAAGTTGTGCCACTGTTTAGCCAGTAAGCACATCTTGCCTAGAAATTTGGGAGGTTAACATCTAGGGTTCATAACTGAGGAGGTCTATTGATGACAGTTATCCCCAGCAGCCTGCAGAGCACCTTCCAGCCTGTGAAAGCCAGCTATCAAGGGAGAGAGCTTCCAGCTCAGTCCTGGCTTTGGTCTGTGCTGTTTTCTATAACCAAAGGGGATAGAGTGGTGTCTTCAGCAACTGAGTCTGTCTAGGTCTGGTATGCAACAACAGTGGCAATAGGTTGTCTTATTTTGGGGACCTCAGGAACCTCCTTGGCAAACAATTCACAGGAAGTTCCTCCTTTTTGGATTTTACTCAATAATCTATGGCTCCTGGGAGTCTTTTTCCACCCAAGTATGATATCTTCTTTAAAAATCTTTGATATTTTCACATGTTTTTACAAATCTGTAAGACATTCAGGGGTTAGCATTGAAACCTTTTTACAGAGAGAGCTTGTAAGATGACTCAGCAGGGAAAGGTCTTGCCTCGAAGCCCCATGCCTGATGACCTGAATTCAATTCCCAGAATTGCATGGTGGAGGAAGAGAACCACAAGTTGTTCTCTGGCCACAGGTGGACACCCTATGACACATTGATGCCCATATTGCACACCCAATTCACAATCACAGTTTTTAAAAGCTCCAACTAACTACCATTCATATTGTAATTCATCAGCTAGGGGAATTTGTTTTGTTTGTTTGGTTTGGTTTGGTTTTTTCCAGACAGGGTTTCTCTGTTTAGTTTTGGTGCCTGTCCTGGATCTCACTCTGTAGACCAGGCTGGCCTGGAACTCCCAGAGATCCTCCTGGCTCTGCCTCCCGAGTGTTGGGATTAAAGGCGTGCACCACTGCCACCCGTCAGGGAACTCGTTTTTAAGGTCACAGGGCCCTCCACAAGTAATAGTCACTTTACATTAGTCATCCAACTTCCTCACCCTGGAGCACTGCTGTGCAGCTGTTACCCAGTGCCCCAGGACGAGTGACGTCACCAGAGCTTACTTACACTGCCTGGACTGGCCCAAGGCCAAAAGGGAGCAGGCCTATATTTGTGACTACTGTGTTTGCTGCTAGAGCCTGCTCCTGGGTCTACTAGATTCCTGTGCCAGGGTGGCCAGCTCTCAACCATACCTGGCTGCTGGAAGGGCACTCAGCTGGGCGAACAGTATCTGGTCCCAGTATATTTTCTTGCAGGAGAGAAATGTACATAGCATACACTGAATGGATAACTGGAAGACATAGAATAATCTTAAATCTTTTTTTGTACACCTCCATCACTTACACCTTTCAGTCCTTTGGTGAACTGCTGTTCTGACTTTAAGCTTTCCAAAGACCCATAAGCCAACATTTTGCTTTCTGTCAGTTTTTTTTTTTTCTAGAAACTCTAGCTCAACCGAAATCTTATCACAATTGCCTATGAATGACCCAGACATCTCTTTGTCTGTTCAGTCCCTTCCACCACCCCCTATAACCTCTTGAACCCTTTTGATTTGCCCAACAGAATCACTGAGATCCACTGGAGCCTCTCAGACCTCATAAAGAGCATGTCCCACTGTGGGACTCAGGCAAGCTGCTGAAGCCCCACACCGGTCCCGGGATTCGCACTGAATGAAGTCTTCTTAACTCTCCTGTGGACACAGTTCTTTCGAGTCGGTGCAGTAGGCATCCGACATTCTCCTCAGATGTCCAGTTCTCTCATTACGGCCTGTCTTTCATGTCTTCCAGCCACACTTCCATCCGTGAAGATTTCAGCTGCTGATACCCCGTGTCCGTGATGACTCCCTTGAGTGCTTTCATCAAGTACTGATTATCCTCACACTACCTCAGATTATGTAACCTTTGTCTCAAGGAGACACTCACCCTCTGCCCTGTGTCCTACAGGCTCACAGATCAGGAGGCGATGCTCTGATCTCCTCTTCCCCTTTTTCTCAGAGGGAGCATTCCATGATTACTGTGGTTTCCTGCACTAGGTCATTATTACGACTGCCATCTGTATGCTGAGTCACGCTTTTCCCTTCCTGGCTTCTGCCTAGAGCTCTTCCTCCTCACTGTCTGATTCTTCCCATGGGTTCTAAGTCTGGGATCTCAGGAAGAACTTTGTAGCAAAGATCTAATTTGTATTTTCTTTCCCTTACTTCTGCCAGCTATGAGAAATGTCAAGCTCACACCTCCTTTCCACCCTCCTCCTTTCCCACTTCTCCTGCCAAATCGGAGGCTAATGCAGATATTAGCATCTGTCCTTTTTCCCTTGCAATTCCTCCCTTATAGGGAAGAGTGCTTTCTGGACAGCTAGACCTCAGTTTCAGACCTTATCACCCACCCACAGCAAAGGCCACACAACTGCTACCACAGCCGGCTTATGTCACTACAACAAGGGTATACAAGGACACACATGGTCCCACAGGACGAGGACAGGTAGCTATGCTGAAATTACCCCACCAACATGCTACTCCAGACAGATCACATACGCCTCGGTTGAAAGCCTCATCACCATCACAGGGGCCATGTGTGTGTTCTTCCACAACCTATCTTCAGTCATTCTCTGTTCAGATGCCAAGTGTGCTGCCCTTGCTTAGGGAGCTGAACATCTTTTCATTCCAGGAATATCAGACCAGAGAAATGGTTCCATCAAAGCCTGCCTTGGTGAGCCAACACATTTACTAAGGTTACTTACACAGTTATGGGACAAGGTGTTATTTTAGCATGTGTGACTCAAAGGCAACTCTGTCACCAAAAACTATCACCTAGCATGGATGGTAATCTGCACAACTACCATCCTGGAGCTCCCTTCCCGACTTGTAGGCAACCTCACAAGAGTTTCCTGTCTTCCAGCTACTGCTAATGCTGCCTGTATGGCTTTTGAGATGGGCCCTGTAGCTCAGTCCTGTAAGATTCAGGAGCTCTCTGAGCCTTAGGAGCCTCCCTCTTTCCTTCAGGAGTGTGTTTTTCAAATAACAACCTGTCACCCACCTCTACATGCCTGGGGTTAAATATTCAGTCAATTCATATTTGATGAGTGAATTCTCCAAGGTATTAAAGGTCCATAGACTAAGCCTGTAAACAAAGTCTGGTTCCCTTTCACAAGCAGCAGAACAGCTTTCCTTGAATCAGATGAGTACAGAGGCTCTTGTCCTGAGCACCTCCCTTTGCCCCACCCTTTGGATGTCCTGTCTGTCTTCCCTTGGTCTTCTCTTCTCTTCCATCACCCAGCTCTCTAACCCGTGTGAGTCAATTCTCTACCTAGAGGTGAAATGAACACTTAGCTCGGGGACCTCCCTCCCTGACACTCCCATCATCTTCTGATCTGGTTTCTCCACTTGAGTGACAACGAGAAAGTTCTGCTTCCACACAATTCTTCCTCACCACACCGGCTCAGTACTTTAGTTCAGCCATTCCTTCCGCCAGATAAGTGCTCACGTTCTCCCACTCTTTGCCTTTCCATCCTGTCAAACTTGGCTGCTCTGTGTCTTATTTTAGAAAAACATCCTTGGCTAGCACCTCTCAATATTTGTGCTGTGTTTCTCCCAGACCTTTATATCCATCTGACCTGAGGCACAAGGACTTCACATTTTTGGCCAAGCTACTCACTTGTATCATAACAGATTTATATGTAATTGTAGTACTTGCCGTTAACTCTAAACTCCCCCAAATGGAGCCTATTTGCCTCTATCTATTGAGTGCATTAATTCCCTTTTGTACAACTTCTCTAAAGAGAGTTATATACAGACTTGTAAGATATCTCAGTATGTGATACAGGCTTGTAACGTATCTCAGTATGTGATTGACACACAAAGAAAACATCTATAGGTAATTCCTCCCAGAGTGCAGCAAGGAAACTAGGTTTAGACCTTTGAATGAAAGCATCTTCCTTGGCACAGGGACCAGACACCTCCATATCGTCTCTCCTCCTTCCCTCTGACTCTCCCTCTGTCCCACCCTCTGCCTCTCTTCCACTCAAGATCAAGCCCAGGACTCTTAGAAGGGTGGGCAAGAACTCTACCACTAGGTCTTACCCCAAGTCCCATTACCTTCTTGGAGTCTGAGAATCTAGGAGGAAAGGGTATTGTTTCTTTGCCAATTAAGATTCCTTCAAACCTCTGGGCATTGGTGGTGCATGCCTTTAATCCCAGCACTCAGAAGGCAGAGGCAGGTGGATCTCTGTGAGTTCGAGGCCAGCCTGGTCTACAGAGAGAGTTCCAATATACAGAGAAACCCTGTCTCAATAAACAAAAAAATAAAAATTAAAAAATAAAAAAATTCCTTCAAACCTATTCTGCCACATAGCACAAACAAACCAATATTATTATTGTCCCTTAAGCAAAAAAGTTCAGTTCAGATCAGATCATATGGTCTATGTCCTCTCTGGGTCTGATCAAAGCTATACAATTCAAGTTTTATTTATTTTGGGTATCTGTGGTGCTGAGGATCAAATCTAGGACCGTGAATATACTATTGAAGCAGCTCTACCACTGAGCTGAACCCCAATCCTAAATTAGTAAAAATGTTGAATTGCACATATTAATTATAAACAATGGATTTCATTGTGATATGTTACGTTCACTTTCCTACTTGCATATAACATGTTTTGAGCACACTCAGCTCCCACAGGATAGCTGTTTTTCTAAATCTGGCTTATTTTGTTCACATAATGATCTCCAGTTACATCATTTTTCTAGATATGATTTTGGCTAAGAAACAGTCCATTGTGTAGATATACATTTTCATTATCAATTCATTTGTTGCTAGATATCTAGGCTGATTGCATCCCTTAGCCATTGTGAATAGGAGTATGCAGGCACCTCTAGAACAGATTTTGATTCCTTTGGAGGTTTGCCCAGGACTGGTATAGCTGGATTATATGGCTTAGCTAGTTTTCATTTCCAATTTCTTCAATTTTGAAATAATTCTAATGCTACAAAAAGGTGTAAAGATTGTATAGAGAGTTCCTATAATAGAGCTTGGTCATTTAGTCCATTGCATATTATCATGATACAATTGTAAAGTTACAAATTCACATTGGCATATTGCTAAGTAACTCGGGCCTTTTCTGGATTTCACAACTTTTTCTCCTGTGGCTCACGTTCTGTTCCACTTACAGGTGCTGCCACGCAGCTTTGGACTCATGGTTCCCCGTCTTTTCTCAGTAATGGTTTCTTCTCGTTTCTTATTTTTACGGCCTTTATCATTTCAAGTAGTGCTGGCCAGACTCTCTCCTAATCTGGGTTTATCTGCTGTTCCTCTCGTAATTAAACTGGGGCAGTGTTTTTTGTTTCCATTTAGTTTTGAAGTAGAGTGTGTGTGTGTGTGTGTGTGTGTGTGTGTGTGTGTGTATGTAAAGTGTTTCTTTTAGACAATCAGGGCAGAAGTGTCCTCCTCTCTTTTTGAATGTTATGTGAGTACAGAGTATCCAAAAGATATGGTTGGTAATGCTGTCCTCCAACACATGGTGAACATAGTATTTTTCCATTCCTACATTGAAATGCGCTGTCTTCCCCTTTTCCTACTGTGTTCTTTGGATAGTTGTGATGTTGTTGTTTGTCTGTCTCTTTTCTTTTGGTGCTGGGGACCACACTCAGGTCTTGTATATGCTGGGCAAGTACTCCACCACTGAGCTGTACCTGCGGGTGCTACAGCTCAGACTTTGTTTATTGTTGTTTGGGTACTTATTTGTTTTTTGTTTTTTGAGACAGGGTCCCACTATGTAGCTCTAGCTGTCCTAGAACTCACTATGTAGACCAGGCTGACCTCAGACTCACAACCACCTGCTGGCCTCTGCTTCTGAGTGCCGGGGTTAAATGTATGTGCCACTATACCCAGCCATAGATCAGATTTTGATGAGTATCAAAAGCCATTTCAAAGAAGAGAATGGTGGTTTGACACTATGACCTTCGACTCTGTGGATTTACTCAGGATACTCCTAATTCATACCTGGAGTCCAGAAAGACAAAGAGTCCTCTCATAGTCTGAAAATGAACTTAACAGAATGAGCCAGAGTGTATTAATTAACACACACTGGTCAAGTAATGGAACATTGCATAGCCCTGAAAATTTCAAAATAATTTAATGTAACCTTTAATTGAATGAATCCTGGGATTCCTCCAGCACCTTAAATTTTAGAGAAGTTGAGTTGGGTCTCCAGTCATAGACCCTGGAAGCTTCAACTGCTTCTCAAGGTTTCTGTAATCCTTAGGAACTGACCTCGTTACAGTGGTGTCTTCTAAGTGCTTCCTGCCTCTGCCTCAGCTTTTTTGTTGCTTTTGTTTTGTTTTGTTTTACTCTGTAGCACTATTTTTTATCTTTGTTTTTGTTTTTTCAAGACAGGGCTTCTCTGTGTAACAGTCCTGGCTGTCCTGGAACTTGCTTTCTAGACCAGGCTGGGCTTGAACTCAGAGATCCACCTGCCTCTGCCTCTCAAGCACTGGGATTAAAGGCGTGTGCCACCACTGCCCATCACCATTTCTTTTTTTCTTTTCTTTCCTTTTCTTTTTTTTTTTTTTTAGTTTTGAATGCTCGGCCTTAGCTTAGTTCTTTTCTGGCTAGCTCTTTAACTTAACTTAAATTAACCTGTTTTTCATTATCTACATTTTGCCTCTGGGCTTTTTGCCTTTTCTTGCTTTCTTGCTGTCTCTGTGTCTGGCTGGCATCTGCCTGATTTCTTGCCCCAGGCACGTTCCTCGTTCGTTCTCTCCTCCATCTTCTCTTGTTCTTCCTCTTTTTCTTTAACCTATATTTCTCCTATTTATTCTCTGGCCCCCAGCCCCACCTATCCTTTCTCCTGCCCAGCTATTGGCCATTCAGCTCTTTATTAGACCAATCAGGTGCCTTAGGCAGGCAAGGTGAAACAATGCAACACATCTTTACATAATTAAACACATGCAGCAGAAACAAATGTAACACACCTTTACATAATTAAACACATGCAGCAGAAACATATGTAACACACCTTTACATAAAGTAATATTCTCAACAAAAACAAATGTCACACATCTTTGCCTAGTTAAAATAATATTCCACAACATCAAAAAAATAAAATAAAATAATTTTTAAAATTAAAAAAAAATATTCTACAACATCAGATGAAGTCTGGTGATTAGAAGTCTGTGGTGACCTCTGAGAAAGGGTCATTGGACCCAAAGAGCCTCCGTTTGGCTGAACGTGATCTTTATCTAGGTTCATTTTTATTCTTATAAATTCCAGTTTTAGCAAAGGACAGTTTGGCAAGACCCCATCTATGATGGTCCATAGTGCTTAACAACTTGAAAAGTCAGAACAGTGCTCTTAGCACTTAACAGTGTTCTGTGAATCGAGACTCCTTTGGGGGTTAAATGATCCTTTCACAGGGGTCTCATATCAGATACCCTGCATATCAGATCTTTACATTACAATTCATAACAGTAGCAAAATTATAGTTATGAAGTAGCAATGAAAATAACTTCATGGTTGGAGGTCACCACAGCATTAGGAACTGTATTAAAGGGCTGCGGCATTAGGAAGGTTGAGAACCACTGTGCTAGAATCGCCTAAGAAGCCTCTAGCACACCTGTGAGGAATTATCTAGGTTATGTTAGCTCCTGGTCATGTGTATCAGGGATGATCCTTTTTTTTTTTCATTAGCACCATTTCTTATCATTGTCTTTTTATCACTTTTAAAATTCAAATTTAATTTTTTACTATTTCTTATATTACTACTGTATTTATATCATTTCCACCACTCCCTCTCTCCCTGTAACTTCTTTTGTGTCTACCTTTACCCCTTCTCAAATTCATAACCTCCTCTTCCAGATAGATAGATAGATAGATAAATAGATAGATATGGAGATACAGATATGGACCTACTGAGTCTATTTAGTGTTGTTCATATGGACATGTTAGGGCTGACCACTTTGGATTCATCCCTAGAGAAGACTGATTCTTCCTCTCAGCAGCCACTGATTTCATAGAGCTCTTCATCTAGGCATGGGGCCATATGAAATTTCCTCCATTAACTTTGGCATGTCAGGGCTAGAGAGATGGTTCAGTGGTTAGGACCATTGGTTGTTCTTCCAGAAGACCCGGGTTCAATTCCCAGCACCCACATGGCAGCTCACAACTGTCTGTAATTCTAGTTCTGGGGAATCTGACACCTTCACACCAATACATATAAAATAAAGTTAAAAAAAGAAAACAATAGCATTTTATAAAAGGGTGTGGGGGGACTGGAGAGATGGCTCAGAGGTTAAGAGCAGCCAGTGCTCTTAGAGGTCTTGAGTTCAATTCCCAGCAACCACATGGTGGCTCATAGCCATCTATAATGAGATCTGGTGCCCTCTTCTGACATGCAGGAATACATGCAGACAGAACACCGTATATTTAATAAATAAATCTTTAAAAAAATGGCATATCATTGTGCAGGCCTTGCTCAGACAACCATATGCTGAGTTTTCATAGGTGCAGTTTCTCTGTCGTGTGACTATCTAGCAGCAGGAGTCCTGGTTCTCTCGTTCCTACAGTCTTAGAATTGGGTCCTTTGGCTCTTACAATCTATATATGTATCACACAGACACACACACATATATACATACATATATATGCATACACACACACACATATATACACATACATATATATATGTATGGTTTAGGGAAATGGCAATAATATATTCTAATCTAGAGTCTGTGACCCCTCCAGCTAGGGATAGTTGACTAGGCTAACAATATCAGACATGAATTTCCTCCTATTGAGGGGGCCTTAAGTCTAGGTAGACACCTGTTGGCCACCGTCCGGATAAAAAGTTCTACTACTGCACCACTGAGGGTATCTTGCTGGACCCTTCACTGCTGCTGTTCATAGACTTACGGCTGGGTCTGACTATTGATAGATTTCTTCCCCCTTGACAGCTTGCCATAGTTTATGTATATTTTGCACACACACACACACACACACACACACACACACACACACACACACTTTTAAGTAAGTTTATTAAATAATATGTTCCTCTGTGGCTTTTCCAAACCTCTCTAGTGTTAGTTATTGCCCCTTCCTCCCTCTTCCTCCATATTACCCTCATTCTCTAGTTAAACCCCCCTCCTATTTTCTCATTTACCCCTTTATAGCATCTGTACCCTGCTGTCCCCCTTGATCAAGCCCCACCTACCACCATTACCCTTTTATCTCTTGGCTAGAAGTTAATTCATCCCATTCCAAACCAAACACATAGTCAAGACTCTCCAGTAGACGGGGATGTAACTGGAGATCTGTGTATTGTGGTGAATGGCTGTATCTTGTACCACCCAGCAAACACACACACAATCCAGATTAATAACGTGTTCAGCTACCTTGTCCCCAGGAATGTTTTATCCAAACGGCAGCATCTGTTCTAGACTCGCTCCCAGCATCCCGAGTCTCTCACCCTGTCTGCTTTGAAAACTTCTGTCTCTAAAGAGCCCATCTAACTCCTTTCCTGTTGGCTACTTTCCAGATCAAAATAAAAAACCCAGCCCAGTTTCTCATTTTCCACTTGAGATTAGCCCAGCTGCCTCTCGTTGGCAATAAACTCAGGTAGCTTTTGCCTCAGCAGCTTTTGATGCTGTATCCTCTCCTACAAGGAGTTCTGGTGCCAGCAGTAAGGCTGTTTTCTTCGTTAGTACCAGGAACATCTATCCATCCAGTCATTTATTCAATTCAACAAATATTTGTTGAGCCCTGGGCTAGGAACTGGGATTATGGATTGCTGATTTAAACAGGGCTGTACCCTCAGTGGTCTCTGGTGAATGGGAACAAATGCTATCCAAACACTTACCATGTGGCAAACACACTGATGGCCCTTTTATCTGCCTGAGCTTTATTTAATCCTCAGGGAAACTCTGTGAGACGGGCTTTATTATTTCGTTTTTGCAATGGAGGAAACTGTAGTTGAGAGTCGGTGTCATCCTGGAAAATGCTCCAGTTTGATGCAGAGGAGAGGCCCCTGCTGCACAGCAGTGTGGGCGTTCTGTTGTGTAAATATTGTTGCTGCATCCAATATCTAGCTGGCGACTAGCTTGACTGGTAGAGGCCTTGCCTAGCATGCACACCGCCATGGGTTCCATCCTCAGCACTGCATAGAGCAGAGTGTGGTCGTGTGTGTGTGTGTGTGTGTGTGTGTGTGTGTGTGTGTGTGTGTGTGTAATCCTAGCACTCAGAAGGTAGAGGCAAAAGAACCAGAGGTTGGAGATTAAGGGCCAGCCTGGGACACCTGAGGCTGTTTTGTTTGTCTGTTGAGACAGGGTCTCACTAATTAGCCTTGGCTGGCCTGGAACTTGTTATGTACACTAGGCAGACCTTGAACTCATAGAGATCCAAATGTCTCTGCTTTCAGAGTGCTAGAATTAAAGACATGAACCACCACAATCGCCCCCTCCCCTTTTTTTGTTTTTTGTTTTTTGTTTTTTTTTTCTGAGACAGAGTTTCTCTGTGTAGTTTTGGTTCCTGTCTTGGATCTCGCTCTGTAGACCAGGCTGGCCTCGAACTCACAGAGATCTGCCTGCCTCTGTCTCCCAAGTGCAGAGATTCAAGGCATGTGCCACCTGCCGCCCGGCTTTTTTTTTTTAATTCTAAGTAATTCAATAATTCTTTTTCTTTCTTTCTTTCTTTTTTTTTTATATATATTTTATTTTACAATACTATTCAGTTCTACATATCAGCCATGGGTTCCCCTATTCTCCCCCCTCCCACCCCCTCCCCTTACCCCCAGCCCACCCTCCATTCCCACCTCTTCCAGGACAAGTCCTCCCCCGAGGACTGCAATTAACCTGGTAGACTCAGTCCAGGCAGGTCCAGTCCCTTCCTCCCAAACTGAGCCAAGTGTCGCTGCATAAGTTCCAGGTTTCAAACAGCCAACTTATGCAATGAGCACAGGACTTGGTCCCACTGCCTAGTTGCCTCCCAAACTGATCAAGCCAATCAACTGTCTCACCTATTCAGAGGGCCTGATCCAGCTGGGGGCCCCTCAGCCTTTGGTTCATAGTTCATGTGTTTCCATTCATTTGGCTATTTTTTTTCACTAATTGAGTAAAACTGAAATTTATTATATGCCACAGTCGTCCTAGGGACTTCCATGCTATATATATATATATATATAGCCTCTATGGTTCTATGGGTTGTGGTCTGATTGTTCTTAAGAAGGCTGGCCAGATGACTCATTGGTAAAGGTGCTTGCCACTGACTTGTCCCATACACACACACAAACACACACACACACATAACACAAAAAACTGTTAAATCAATACCCAGCTGTCAAAGGTGGCACGAATGAATGTAGAGTTAGGAAGAGATACCTGGCAGAACACCATTAAATATTTCTACCACAGAGACACAATAGACATAATCTGAAAAGTTAATAATCAGCTCGAGTGATCCAACCTTAGAAAAATACTAGTGTCTGCACTTTCCTCAGTTGGATCCATACAAGGGATACCTGAGGACTTAAGCTCACCATACCAGTCTTTCCCAAATTTGCCTAATGATAAGAAGCATCTATTAAAATATTATGCCATCTCTGGGGATTCAGATTGTAAAGGTCTGAAGCAAGGTGATTTTTTTTTTCACAGTCTAGAAGACTTTGATATTAATTAACGCTGCTCTCAGAAACACCAATCTGGCTTGATGGGAGGTAGACAAAATCCAGTACCCTGGAAGAGAGTTCCTGGGAGAAACTGATGCAAAACCTGTAGATGATTTTTTCTCTCTCTAACATCTTCCCAGCTCAAGTGTTTGCTCACTGCATTAATTCAGACTCATCTCTAAATCTCATCTCAAGAGAGAAACCTTCCTGTAAAAGCAGAGTGGAAATCCTTTGGCCCAGCAATTTGACAGCCTCACAGACACTTGCATGTTATTAGGCTATTTAGAAATATGCTCTGAAGTTCTGAGGTTGTCATTCTGCAGTGTTATTTTGATACCCTGACAAGATATTTTTAGAGCAAGAAGCCCAAATTAAAACATTGTGACAAAAAAAAAAAAAGTGAGATTAAGTAAAAGCTTCATTAAATGGAAAACTACAGCACATATTCAGTTAAGAGCAGGGGAAATAACTACAAAATATATTTTGGGAACTGTTTGGAGAGTAGCAGGAGATAGAGAGATATTTACGGCCCGTGTGCTTGGAGGGATCTGCATCCTGTCAGCAAGGGAGGTAAGGCCTTAGCCTTACAGCCTGTTTTGATTGACAGGCCCACATGCCTTGGATTGGCCCAGGCAAAGCTAATCCCCTGTCCACACCTCAGGGGAAGCCTATAGCACTTGACCTTCACTGTATGTGGTCACGAAAGCTCAGGACTTACTTTAATCCCTGGGTGCTTGATTTGGGCCTGACGTACAGTTAGCTAGACTGCCTGTCTTTTGTCTTTTCCCACACCTGTCCTCTCAAGACCAGTCCTGTGTGTGACGTTTCTCGGTGCCTCCAGTTAAGGGCTCCCACGACTTAGATTTAAAGACCTATCTAATCCCCAAAACCACCGCTGAAAAGGTGCACACACCTCCATTATACCTGCGAGAGCCTGCTTCCTAAAGTCTTTAATGAGTTCGAGTACAATTTGCTGCACTTTCAAAGCTCTGTTGATTCCCTCAAGCCGTATCTTAAGTAATGATTCAGACCCGTATGACCTTGGAGTAGGGGTGCCTTGGCCCTCGTCTGGGAGCTGTAGGCTCTGTTTACTGATACAGTACTACAGCTGTGATAAGCATTTGAATGCCTTTCTTTCCTAGGGGTCTTGATAGAATTTTAGCTACATAACTGAATAATTTGCCTTAAGATCAAAATGCCTTCTTTAGCAATTCTAAGGATACCCATAAGTATCTCATCAAGGAAGGGATAGAGGAGAGTTCTTGGGGACATAGAAAGTTTCTGTGCCACAGGGTGGCGGGGGAGGAGGAGAAACAGATCTTCAGATCTGTGAGGCAAGGTTCAAGGAGATGCTAAGAACTATTTTCCATGCTTACTTAATTCAGAATACATAACGAGAAAGTTGGGGGCTCTGTCTTGTGAACCTATGGTAGAGAGTGTCACATGAGCACTATGAGACCAGTCTGTGCAGTAAAGGAAAATGCCAACCTGCATCAAATGGAGTGTGGGCAAACCAGCAGGCCTCACCTCCCATTCTTCCCTCACAGATATCTAATAGTAGGTCAGAGGACAGGTTCTTGTTGTTTGTTTTTTGTATTGTTTTGGTTTCTGTTTGTTTGTTTGTTTTCTTTTTTTTGTGATATATATTTTTTATTTTACAGTATCATTCAGTTCTACATATCAGCCATGGGTTCCCCTATTCTCCCCCCTCCCACGCCCTCCCCTTACCCCCAGCCCACCCTCCATTCCCACCTCCTCCAGGACAAGTCCTCCCCCGAGGACTGTGATCAACTTGGTAGACTCAGTCCAGGGAGGTCCAGTCTCTTCCTCCCAGACTAAGCCAAGTGTCCCTGCATAAGTTCCAGGTTTCAGACAGCCAACTCATGCAATGAGCACAGGACTTGGTCCCACTGCCTAGATGCCTCCCAAACTGATCAAGCCAATCAACTGTCTCACCTATTCAGAGGGCCTGATCCAGCTGGGAGCCCCTCAGCCTTTGGTTCATAGTTCATGTGTTTCCATTCATTTGGCTATTTTTTTTCACTAATTGAGTAAAACTGAAATTTATTATATGCCACAGTCGTCCTAGGGACCTCCATGCTATATATATAGCCTCCATGGTTCTATGGGTTGTGGTCTGATTGTTCATTTTATATCTAGAATCCACCAATGAGTGAGTACATACCATAACTGTCTTTCTGGGTTTGGGTTACCTCACTCAGGATGTTTGTTTGTTTTCTAAGACAGGATTTCTCTGTGTAGCTCTGGCTGTCCTGGAACTCACTCTGTAGACCAGGCTGGCCTTGAACTTAGAAATTCACCTGCTTCTGCCTCCCCAGTGCTGGGATTAAAGGTGTGTGCCACACCATCTGGCCAGAAGACAATTTGGGGAGTTGATTCTCTCCTTGCACTTGTGGGTCCTAGTGATCAAACTCACGCGGCCCTTGTCCACTGAGCCATCTGGCCATCCCACAGTGTACAGCTTTTAAAACTAAATAGTAAGTGAGTTGACTTGCCCTACGGAGTCATTTGATGCTGACCAATTGAATTTTGAAGTATGTTTCTCAAAAGCAATGGATCTGTGTTTGGCTTTAGCTAATGTTGTGCATGAGCCATTTTGCTGGCTATTATCAGTTGTCTGTTCAGGCTACTCCCCATGTTTGATAATAAAGCCATTCTGTAAACAGTGCAGCCATTCAAAGCTTAGGATTTGCTGGAGGCTTTGGAGTGAAAGGGGGGTGTTGAAGAGAACACAATGGCTAAGCCTTTGTTTCTGAAACTTGTTTCTCTCTTTTGAAATGTAGGTGTGTGTGTGTGTGTGTGTGTGTGTGTGTGTGTGCATGACAGTAATATACATGTATATGCTTATTCAAATCTTCTTTTTTCAGTGTTGTTCATATTGATGTCACGTTTAGATTGTAATGTACATGCCCATTTGTGTTCATTTTGAGACAGAATGTCCATACACAGCTGGTGACCAGCACTCAGTCTGTACAGACCGTAGGCCAGGCTGGACTTGAACTTGTAACAGCCCTTCTTCTCCCTCCTCCTGGTGATGAGATTACAGGCATGTGTGTCTGGTCTCTGTGGTGCTGAGCAGAAACTCGGGACTTTGCCACCTGAGCTACTTCCTGAGCCCTCTGTTAGGTTTTCAATCTTTTTTTTCTTTTCTTTTCTTTTTTTGGTTTTTCGAGACAGGGTTTCTCTGTAGCTTTGGAGCCTGTCCTGGAACTTACTACTCTATAGACCAGGCTGGCCTCAAACTCAGAGATCCACCTGCCACTGCCTCCCAAGTGCTGAGACTAAAGGTGTGCACCACCACTGCCTGGTGTGTTTTCAAACTTTTAATAATGCTATTTAGTGTTTTTTTTTCCCCCCCTGAGACAGTTTCTCTATGTAACAGCCCTGGCTATCCTAGAACTTGCTCTGTAGACCAGGCTGGCCTCAAACTCAGAGATCCACCAGCCTCTGCCTCGTCAGTGCTGGGATTAAAGGCATGTGCCACCACAGCCTGGCTCACTATTTAGTTCTTCTTATGGGTAGCTTTTTTTTTTTTTTTCAAGATTTCTAGTTGGGTATTGACCCAACCCCTCCACCCCCCACTTTTTGGTGACTCCATTTAGATTCCTTTCATCCATGCATACTGCTTTTACAGTAGCAGGTTTCCACATGACCCTTCAAATGGCCCTTCGTGTTAATTGTCCCTCCCCATATTCCCTCCCTTACCCCTCACCCACCCCTTCCCACTTAGGCCTCCCACTCCAGTCTACCCTGTCTCTTCATAACTATATATTCTATGCTTTAATTTGGGTTTTGAGACAGATTTTGCTGTGTATCCCAGACTCGCCTTGAACTTACTACAGACTTACTACTGCTTCCGCCTTCCTGGACACTGGTGTTGCGAGAGCACTGCCCTGCCCAGCTTACAGGGACAAAAACTAACGGAGTGGAAAGAAATCCCCCTCGATATTTGGAAGTGTGCACTCCAACACCCTTTTCAGTATATCCAAAAGTGGGATTGTGCCACACACGCTGATTCCATTCCTGTCTCACATCTGCAGCAGGAATCCTAATTGGTCTTAATTAGAACCCGGAGCCAGACATCGGGGTAAATGCTGGAAGATCAGAGAAGCAGAGCAGCCAGCCGCTAGAGTTCTTACCTCTACCGAAACCTCAGCCTGAAAAGAGACTGAGTTCCTGTCTCCTCCTGTCTTATATTCCTTTCTCCGCCCAGCCATATCACTTCGTGTCTCAACCTCCCTAGTGCTGAGATTAAAGGCGTGTGTGTGCGCGCCAACCACTGCCTGGCTCTGTTTCTCTTTTAGACTGGATCAATCTCGTGTAGCCCAGAGTGGCCTTGAACTCACAGAGATCCGTCTGCCTCTGCCTCCCGAAGGCTGGGATTAAAGGTGTGTGCCACCGCCACCTGGCCTCTGTGGCTAACTAGTGGTTTAGCTCCCCACTCTGATCTTCAGGCAAGCTTTATTTGTTAGCTCACAAACAAAATGTCACCACACACATCTCAGTGGGTACAGCTATAGAATAACACTCGAACATGGGTGACAGATATGTGTCGTAACATTTTATTTATCCTATTGATGACATTTCCAGAATGGTTTCCAGAATGTCACTGTTGTCAAATCTTTTTCTCCGTAGGACTATCCCTAGACTGGACAGCGATAATGCATGTTTTACATCTTCAAACGCATTAACAATTAACTCCCTAAAGAGTGCTAGGAGGCCTTCTTTGGCCTTCCTCTAACCGCCCTTAGCTGTAAAATCATCCTCAGGGAACAGATCTTCCAAGGTGAAAGCAGAGAAGTGGGGATTTTGATTCTCCCCTCCCCCATAATTTACTAAACCTAATGGAACAAGGAATAGGAATAGAGAATAGTCTTCTGGCTGGAGAGATGGCTCAGCAGTTAAGAGCACTGGCTGCTCTTCCAGAGGACATGGGTTCAGTTCCCAGCACACACATGGTGGCTCACAACCACCTGTAATGAGATCTGGTGCCCTCTTCCTGCCTGCAGGGGCACATGCAGGCAGAACACTCTATACACTATAGTTTCTGGACAGAAAAGGAGCTCACCCAAACCCTAGGGCCTCCCAGCCTCCAGCCTTGAAGCTGTCAAGAGCCACCATGTCCTGTCCCCCTGTCCTGTGTGACTAGATGGACAGAGGGAAGACTCTATTGGCCGACAGCGGCCCGACCCAGTGGCCACCAACGAAGAGGGAGAACATGATCAAACTGGGTGGGGGGAACTGCCCTGCAGCCCCTGAAGACACCCAAGAAGTCCTGGCGATAGACTGAATCCAGCGATCAGGGACGATATATTCGGCTTAAGTGAGTGGACCGTGGCAGCAGCCATCTTTGCACCAGACAACTAGCTACGCTAGCTGCAGACGGACGGACGCCAGGGGGCACTGGTGCCCTGGTAGGGCCGAAGCGGTCCTGACAGAGCCTGGAGCTGCGGAGAGCCGATCAGCAGCTCCAGACGCTGCTGACAGTGTTTGCTCCTGTGGCCCGGACACCCGCAGGCTTGTGGGAGGGAAAAGCCGGAGCGCTCGGAATCCGATCAAAAGCCTTGCGCCTGTTTCGGTGGCCACTGAGCTAAGGCGAGTGATAGGACCTGGGCTCCCCAGGCTCGGTGTTGGTACTTGGCAGCTACCCCCAGGAAGGTTTTGGCGAGGATGAATGAAATATACGTTGGCTGTACTTGTGTGAAATACCCTTAAAGCAACCCCAATCTTCCCTCGGCACAACCAATTTATTAACTTGGGGGCTACAGGGGCTAGCAGTGTATTTCAGTAGAGATTTCTTATATCCCCCGTTCTCTCTTCAGTCCTTTGTTCTGGAAAGGGCTGTTACAACCCCCACCCCACCCCACCTCCGCCAACACACACTCTCTCAAGAAGCCCCCGCTGTAACTACGGAGGCAGGAGGGGTATCCATCCAGAAAAATCACTTCAAAAGCCTTATCGGGTTTAAAATCAATAGCATCTGGCTGGAGGTGTGCCGTCCGGCGCTGGTCAGCTGTGAGTGCTGACTGGGGCGGGGGGGGGGGCCGGATTTGGGGATGGGATGGGGCAGGGTACCCAGCACACCTGGCTCACTGACTCACTTACCGAGTTCAGTTCCCAGTAGGAGGAGATGGTTGGTGGCCACCCTGAGGCACTAGTGGACAGGATGGAGAGGGGCCTGATCGCTGTGTTGGCAGTTGCCATGGTTTTCCTCCGAGTTCTGGAGCCAACCTGCCCACTACTGGGGCTCTCAGGTCACAGAAGTAGTAAGTTAGAAGCCTGTGGGGGACCCGAGGAGTGCTGTCCTGAGGCTGCCAGCCCAGCTGTTGAGATGGAAGCCTCACATGGGCAGGGCAGTGAAGGAGCCAAGCCATTAGAGAAGGTGAAGTGAGGCTGGGATGTGAGGGAGCCAGGGAAGCGGCTGGATTTGGAAAGCCATGAACATAAAATTCAAGGAAGAAGACGAGGAGAAAAAAATTGGTGCTGTGTGTGGACTAGCAAGACCCCCAAAGAACAAGTTCAAACAGTTGAGTTAGGGTGTAGCTCAGTAGTGGAGAGCTTGCCCGAGTCCTGGGTTTAATTTCCCAGAACCACAAAGTGAGAGATAAATGATAAACACATTTATCAAAGATGTGTTTCTGGCAAGATGATCGCAAGTGCCATTTTGCTGTTATAAGGGCTCACCCATACCTGTGTGAGCATACACATGTGTTCGTCTGAGTACCGTTATGTGGCTATGCTCATGGAGTTAGCCAGACTTCCCCTCTCTACAGCTGGGAGGAGCTTTTCCTGGCCCTTCTTTACCTTTCCCCTAGCTTCCCTTCAAAGTGCACTGAGTGCGGCTCTTCCCCTCTGACACAGACAGCAGGTGATCTACTTGTCCTGAGAGGCTGTGAAAATGGGAGGTGCACGCCTTTAATCCCAGCCCTCGGGAGATAAGAGGCAGGCAGATCTCTGTGAGTTCCAGGCCCACCTGGTCTACAGAGTGAGTTCCAGGACAGCCAGGGCTACACAGAGAGAGAGAGAGAAAAAAAAAAGAAGGTCAAACCCAGTGGCACCAGTCTAATTCTGTGCAAAGTTTTAGTAATATTTCACAGCCACGTGGTCACCGCTCATTTTATTCTATTTTCTCTTTGCCCCACTTTTGTGTCCCAAGACTCCTGTTATCACCACCTTACTTACTGGGTACGCTTCAAATGCATGTCAAAATGCTAAAATTCAGAGATGAGTAGATATGGGCCTCGGACCTCAATAAAGTGCCAAATGAAAAGAAAAGCAGCCTGGCGGTAGTGGCGCATGCCTTTAATCCCAGCACTCGGGAGGCAGAGGCAGGCGGATCTCTGTGAGTTCGAGGCCAGCCTGGTCTACAGAGCGAGATCCAGGAAAGGCGCAAAGCTACACAGAGAAACCCTGTCTTGAAAAAGAAAAAAGAAGAAAAGCAATTGCTGCCCACCCCCTTATGAAATCACAGAATTCCTTCAATGCCTTCTCTTAGTTATAAGCAGAGGTAATGGTAGCTAACCTCAAAGAATTCATGGGAAAAGAAAATGAGTTAATGTTTATCAGGATGTTAATGTTAATTTTCCTAGTATAGCCAAGAATTATTGGAAAAGAAACAGGTGAAATATTCTAGGTTTTCTAAGCCAGTTTCTTTGCCCAGGCTCACTAACCTAATGATGTTTTAAGAACGAGATCATAGGGAGAATGGAGAAGGATTTGACTGTCGAAGATATTTGCCAGTATCTGCCCGGCACTGGTCCTCAGGCCCAAGCCCCTCACTGACTGTGGTACCCCCTTCCAGGTGGGGAGTGTCCCCTGCTTAGAGAGGAGCTTCAGCACCGTTCCCACCGGAGATGCCCTGGTCCGTCATGCCAAGGGCCTGAGCCAGGATACCTTCAAAATTGTAAGGGGCTATCCTGGAACCCTGTCCCTACTAGCCTGGGAGGAACCAGGAGGCTTGTGATCTGTCACACTCAGGATGGAAGCGGGTGGGGGATCCCCTGGAGCCTTGTGAGCAACTAAAACTTCAGGCAGCAGGCCAGCTTGCCAGACACGGGACTCACCCGCCTTTCTCCCCACCTCTCCGCCCCTCCCCTTACCTGTGACTTCCTCAGTGTAAAGAGTACCTGAGGCCTCTGAAGAAGTTCCTGCGAAAGCTGAACCTGCCCAAGGACCTTCCCCAGAAGAAGCGGATCAGGTTTACAAAGCGGAGCCTGGGGGCCCTAGGGGACCACATCAACACCTTTCTGCAGCATTACTGCCGGGCCTGGGAGATCAAGCACTGGAAAAAGTAGGCAGCCTCCTTGCCTTATCCCACCTCCAGTCAAGATTCTCCAGTCATGGAGAGGGTTACGATCCTGGGAGACGGCAGATGTTGAGAGAACAGGTCCCTCTAGCCACCAGGGCAGCACTGAGTGTTCCTTAGCTGTACACACAGTAGACACAAGCCTTTCCCAAGAGCCTCCAGACGCCTCAGTAGGTAAGGCATTCCTTGCTAAGCCCGCTGACCTGAGTTCTGTCCCTTAGACCCATGTGGTGGAGGGAGAGATCCACGCCTATTGGTTGTCCCCAGACCTTCACACATGCACTGTGACACACACACACACACATACACACACACACACACACACACACACACACACACACGTTTTTAAGCCTCTCCTGAGAAGAGTCCTGTAGCCTCGAGGTGAACAGCCGCTGTGTGCAGGTGCTTGTTACCAGCATATGGCATTTCTGTCCTGGTCGCCACCTCCACCCCCTCAACCCAAAACTGAGGAAGCAACTTGCAGCCCATTTCTACTGGATAGATCCTGGTCACAGACAGTGCAGAGGGAGAAAAGGTTCTCTTCAGCCTCTCTCAGTCTGTCTCGGGTTTCTCTCTGCAGGATGCTCTGGCGATTTGTCTCCCTCTTCTCAGAACTGGAGTCGAAGCAGCTTCGCCGGCTCTATAAGTACACCAAAGCCAACCAAACAGCCAAGTTCCTGGTGAGGCTTCCAGAAAGCTCCTCTGAGGTCCAGCAGGAGTTTGGTCTTAGATCCTGAGGGGAGGACTCAGACTGAGTGGCTCTCTAGTACCTGTCCCCTGTTGTCCCTCCCAGAGCTCACTGCTGAGGAAGCACCACCATTCACACCTTCCCTACACTGTTCCCTGAGGGACCTGACTAGGGCCACCAAATCATGGCTTTAGCATGAAACACCATGGTTTTAGCATGGATGGAAGCCGGGGCTTCGTGCGTGCCAAGCAAGTGTTCTTTCTGCGGCCCCCAGACCCCAGCCAGGTTACCCTTTATTTTAAGGTTAAACCTTCCAGGTTTTGTTTTTTTGAGAGTGATAGTGTCTTGTTTGCTTGTTCATAATGAAACAGTTTTCTTTTTAAAATCCTAACTTTAGAAAATTTAAATTGAGAGCCTGAAGATATATTTGGAAGCTATCTGGCCAGTGAAACCCAGAAATCCAAAAGTCACTATAATGGCATTGTCTTATATTTAGAAAAGGAACTGCTAGAGCCGGACACTGAGTCAAAAACCAATAGACTGGATCCTGAGGCAGGGGGATCACTCAACCCAGGAGTCAGAGTCAACCTGACAACACAGCAGGACCCCGCCTCTGCTCTTAGAGAAAAGATGGGGCTATGTAGATAAATCTGTAGTAGAACACCTGCCTACTTGTGTCAGGCCCTGAATTCAACCCCAGCATTGCAAAACAAAACACACAAAAAAAAAAAAAAAAATAGGAGAAGAAAACAAAATGGGGCTGGAGAGATGGCTCAGAGGTTAAGAGCACTGGCTGCTCTTCCAGAGGACCTGAGTTCATTTCCCAGCAACCACATGGTGGCTCACAGCCATCTATAATGAGATCTGGCGCCCTCTTCTGGCAAGCAGACAGAACACTGTATATATATTAAATAAATCTTTTTAAAAAAAGAGAGAATGAACAAAATGATCCAAGCATTCATGCTGGAGAGGAGCAGCCGAGGTGGAGTGGGGAGGGGCTGGCCTAGCAGGCATTCATAAAGGCAGCCGGAGACTGCGTTCTGGCTGTCTTCCCCCTTGTGTGGTCTGGCACAGATATCTCTCCTCCCAGCATCTGGATGTTTCATTTTACAAACTGTGGGTGATGGCTCTAGCTGCTACTTAGAGTTACTTGTGAAGATCACAGGAACAGAGGGTGCTTGACACAAAGGCGGCTTTCACTGCTGTCATTGAGGATTATTCTTTTGAACCAGAGGCTCTCAAAGTATGCTCTGAAGCCTTGAGAGAATCCACAGAAGGTGAGACCTGTTGAACATGCAAAGATAGAACGATGGATTCCAGTGAAACATAGTATGGACAGTTCACTGATAGATCGATGAGGAGGTGTGTGTTGTATGACTGCAGCTGAGAGATGTTCTGGGAAGGTAAAACTGTGAGCACAGTCGGGCGTGGTGGCGGGGCATGCCTTTAATCCCAGCACTCGGGAGGCAGAGGCAGGCGGATCTCTGTGAGTTCGAGGCCAGCCTGGTCTGCAGAGCAAGCTCCAGGACAGCCAGGGCTACACAGAGAAACCCTGTCTCGGCAAAAACAAAACAAAAGGAGAGGGTAAGTAAGTGGATCACAGAAGACTGGGGTAGTGTACCTGTTCTGAAAGACACTGGAAGGGTAGGGACGTTCACCATACATTTATCAAAACCTGTAACAGTGTGTCACTGTTAAGTTGCTCATGTTCTGCAAATAACCCCTTAGCTGTGTTGCTATAAGGAACTCTAATTTTATTGGTTCACCCACCCCCCAAAAAAGAGATGAAAGCAGAAGGAATTTAGTTGGGAAAAGATCAGTGAGATTGTGGGGAGAGTGGTGGAGGTGCCATGGCGGGGGCGTGCTGTGGGGCGGGGGAGAGAAGAGTGTGGAGAGTGAATATAATCAAAACACATTTTATTCTATATAAAAATAAAAAACTCATTTGTATAATTAATACATTAATTTTAGAAGTTTTAGAAATTAAACAGAAACTATAGAATGTATACAACCCAAAACGTAAACCCTAATGTGAATTGCGGGTCTTCTGTAGTGAGGGTCTACTGATGTTGTCTTACTAGTCTTGACAGATGTGCCTAAAGAAAGTTCCTACAGCTGGGGGAGCATGGAGGTGTGGGTGGCAGGAGCTGGACCCCAATTTCCAGATTGTCCTTTAAAGCAATCTTAAAACTATTATTATTATTACTATTACTTTTTGAGACAAGGTCTATATAGTCTTGGCTAGTCTGAACCTCACTATGTAGACCAGGGTGTCCTCGAATTTACAGATCATAGAGATCTGCTGGCTTCTGCTTCCCAGTGCTAGGATTAAAGTCTATTCCCTTTTTCAGCTCGTCATAGTGGCACAGTCCCTGAATCCCAGCACTCAGGAGGCTAAGGCAGGCCGACTGCAGATCTGACGCCAGCCTAGGCTGCATAGTGAGTCCACGCGAGATCTTGTGTCAAAACAAAAGAGCCTCTGACTTCAAACTCACAGAGATCCAGCTGCCTCTGCTTCCTGAGTGCTGGGATTAAAGGTGTGCGCCACCACCACCTGGCTGCCTATTCATTTTTCAAAAGTTTACCCATATGGTTCAGATTCCGAACCACAATTAAGAAACTACTATTTGTTTCATTTTTAGTATGACAACAAAGAAAGTATCTGTTCTTTTCTAAATATGTATTTGTATGAGGCCGCACTTCTGTGTGCTTCAACCAAGACAACATATCATAAGTCATAACTTATTCATAACTACTGAGTGAGACCTGAAATTGCAGGCCTTCCCTGGAGCCAGATGCTAAAGAGAGCTGAAAATATAAAACACTATTACTTTTCTGAAAAAAATTTTGGGGGGGGAAGCAAAGTTACTTTTTCATAAATAATTTTCATAGAATATTTGTGCATATTTCCTATTTTAATTTTCAAATAATTTAGTAAATACACACTTAAAATTTTCTTACCTGTAATCTCTAATAGGGTAAGTATGAATAGCCATGACCACATAGGCACATCTTCTGGAGTTCTCACTGATCTCAAGAAGTAAACATGTCCTGAGATCAGGGTAGCTGAGAGCCACCGTGTAAGGACAGAGCTAGGCCAAGTTCTGTTTCCAGGCCCTGGAGATGTCCCCAAGCTGGCCTCAGCTGTTCTCACCCATGGCTCAGGATGTCCATTTAGCTGTAAATGAATGGAATGCAGCACCTGCTGCAAGGGTGTATGCATAATCATAGCCTACTCTAGGCTGAGACAGGAGGCTAGTGCTTGGACTTCTTAGCATGGATAAACTTACCTAGAAGACACAGTTGTCTGCCTAGCCCACCCTATGTTCCCGGCTTTTCTGGGACCCTCACCCCATCGCTTTGGCTAGGCAAATGTGAGATCCTATCATGTCTCAGGGGCTGGGGGTGGGGTTGGGTAAGGCTGATGCTGTAGAGTTTAGGCCCCTCTCGTTTCCAGCCTCTCCTCAACAATGGACCCGATTTCAGGTCGCGTTCTGTCCCTTGGATGCACCGGAGAGATCCTTGCTGGCCAGTCAGGAGGACAGTCTCCCCAGACTCTGCAGCGCCTGGGGATTGCATGGGAACATCAGCGGCATGAAAGAGAGGCTGTCCAAGATGCAGGCCCCCGGCCAAGCGGCTGGCATGCTGGAGGAGCCAAGGTCCTCAAAAGGAGGTGATGGCCACTGGGTGTCAGGGGAGGCACCTGGGTGAGGGGCTGCGGAGAAGTTCGGGGGTTCTCAGGAACAGGCTGGAGGCTCCTCTCCGAGCCTGCCAAGTCCTCTTCCTTCCTGTCTACCGCCTCTTCCTTCTCTGTTGTTCCTTCTGTCCTTTCCTTCGCCTTCTTCGGTCTCTTTGCTGTTTGTAGCTCCTCCCCAGATATATACTCATTATAGAATCTGTAAAATAGGCAGATAAATGTGAAGAAAAGGAACAGAGAAATTACCCAGTACCCAGAGGCCAGCACTGTTGGTGTTCAGTGCGGTTTTCCCAGTGTTCTGTGTAACGCCCCCCGCAGAGGTCTCATAGTGCATACGTTTTGAATCCAGCCTTTTTTAGTTAACATGGTGTAAAGACCCTTTCTCACATGACTAGAAGCAGGGTGGAAACAGTTTCTACGTGCTGAGCGATGGACCCTCAGGAGGTGCTGGTAGCAGTGGCAGGATTCCCACTCCGATGGAGTAGAATAAAGGGAAAAGGAAAGAGATTCAGTCTCGCCGTGAGCTAGATGGCGTGGGAATGGTCTTTCCAGCCACTTTGGCCTCTGTGCTGACCAAAATGTCTGGTTCTCTGCATGGGGTTATGGGCTTAGGATACGGTGCCTTTTAAATAAAAAGAGGCCGGGTAAAGGTTAGACCCGCGAGGGCTCCTGCTGCACACTAAGGCACAGAGAGCCTTGGCATGCTCTACCTCTACACTTCTGTGCCCAGGCTTCTGCGCCACCGTTAGCTGCCCCTCCTTGGCCACTGGTGAGGAAGGTAAAAGGCAAGCATGGTGGCCTGGAGAACTCGGAGTGCAGTCCTAACATGGATGACCTTGAACTCTGAGCCCCCTGTCCACACCTTGCCCATGTTAGGATTGCAGGCCACCTGCTTTCTGTGGTGCTGCGGAGGATCAAACCCATGGCTTCATGAGAGCTAGGCAAGGGTTCTACCCACTGAGCTACCTCTATAAACATAGGGAGACATAAACATCACATTGCTGTCACCCACCATTGCACTGTTAACACTTTACAGATCAATTATGAATATAAATACATACTTTAACAAAAATGAGACTATGCTGCGCATGTGATTTTGATCTTAACTTGCTTTGTGTTTGGGAGCACTTCTCCAACCTTAGTTTTGGAGATAAGGGTCTCTCGCCGAATCTGAGCTCACTGATTGGCTGGACTGGCTGGTTAAGATGCCGGGATCTTCCAGTCTCTACCTCCCCACGGTGGAATCCCATGTGCGCCATAACCAGCATTCTGCGTGGATGCTGAGGACCCAAACCAAGGCCTTGTTCTTGCGTGGCAAGTGCGTTACTGGCTGAGCCGTACCCCTGCCCTTGCGTGTGAGTGCCTGTATGCGTTTACACACCACATACATGTCAGAGCCTGTCGCGGTCAGAAGAGGGCATCTGATCCCCTGGAACTAGAGTTCCAGGCAGTTGTGAAGCCCTGTGTGGGTATTGGGAACCAAACCTAGGTCCTCTGGAAGAGCAGCCAGCACTCCTAACCACTGAGCCATCTCTCCAGCCCTCTGAACTTGCTTTTTTTAAATGAATGGCATCAGTCTTTCCAGGCCAGCGTTTCACTTTGTGGAATTGGATAATTCATACGAACATTCCAGAGGTAACTGTTGAGATGGCCTCTCAGCCAGGTACTCCACCTGGTTATCTCTTAGCCTAACAAGCCTTTTTATCCGACTCTTGGGAGAGATCGGGCCATTGTCAGAATTTCCCACAGTCTGATTTTCCTCCCTATTACTTCCTTTGGGCATCTTCTAACTTATTTCTTTACTTACAAACAGACTTTAGATCGAAAGTCTTGATAATGAATCTCTCTCTCTCTCTCTATTGGAGCTGAGAGCTGGGGACATAGCTCAGTGGTAGAAAATGCTTGCAGCACATGTGAGGATGGGGTTCAATCCCCAGTAACACACGCACACACACACACCACACACACACATACACACACACATACACACACACCACACACACACAGAGACACACACACACACACTCACACACACACACATACACACACACACACAAACACACACACACATACACACACACATACACACATACACACACACACACACACAGGGCTAGTGAATATGTTGGAGAGTAGAGATGATGTGGGGTCCCCCACCCCACTGCTGCACGAGGAAGGCACAGGACACTGGTCGGCCCATCCTTTGCGGTGCACCAGGGCAGAGCCCGTCCTGCAGTGACGGGCATGGCGTTTCTTTTGCACTGTGTTCACAAATTCACAGATATTGATTAAAACATGGCAGTGTTGTTGGCCAACAGACCTGTGTTTCCAAAGCACTTGTCCTCAGGGTGGGTGAGGAGTGAGAGGGAAGTAGGGGAAGTCACGCAGGCTGGGGTTTGGTCCTGACTCTGCTGTCAAGCTTTGGATATACCACATCCTTGCTCTGTGCTTGGGCAAGCAGCCTCACCTGTAAACGTGCGTGCGTGCGTGCGTGCGTGCGTGCGTGCGTGCGTGCGTGCGCGCGTGTGATGTCATCGCTCTGCCTCACAGGTTTCGGTGAAAAGCGAGAGGAAGGGCCACTGGCAGGGACTTGCTGCTGTTCTGTTCTTCACACCCCGCACGCACGCGTTCCTGCAGTTTCTTGCCACTTGTCATGTCGTTGAAACCCTCTCTGATTTCTGTTCTTTCAGATTTTTTAAGGAAACTTCCTCAAAAACCAAAGCTGAAGAAAAGGCAGATTAAAGAAAGTCCAGGAACTCCCAGGCGCTACCTATGAGAGACCTACAAGGATGGAGCTCTCGGAGCACTTACTGTATACTCTGGGGGGGAGGGGGGAGGGAGGGGGCTGAATAGGGTAAAAAAAATTTACTTTATCAAAAGGATGCTCAATTTTTTAAATTATGAATAAATGGGTTGGGGAATAATAATTCTTAAGACAATTCTGCTTTACTTGGCTGAACTTCATTCATCTTTTATTTGCTTAAAAATATTCGGCGCCAGGCTTGGCAGTCACAACTTTAATCCCAGTACTTGTGAGACAGAAGCAGTTGGATCTCTGTGTTTAAAGTCAGCCAAACTACACAATAAGACCCTGACTCAGAAGAAAAAAATGTTTAGAGCCATTTACTAAGTGGCAGGTGGCCCACCTCTGCATAGATAAATAGTTGTGGCCATGCATGTGGAGAGACACCTAGGTCCAGCGTGGGGAGAGAACAAAGATGAGAGAGGCTGGACACGGAAGAATCCCAAAGAAGAAACATTAACAGCCTTAACAGAGTGGTGATTTGGACCAGTGGTCAAAAATTGGCAGCTACTAATGCATTTAATTCCCAACAATGAGTTCCACTTGCTAACATCATTTAAAAAAGACTAGTTGCCAATATTATAACTGCGTTGTTCCCGGTTCAATGCAAAATCAAGTCTCTGGCTTCTCATACAGCTCCCTCCACTTGGCTCTGCATGCCTATGCTGGTGGAGCTGAGGAGCAGTTCACCAGCTTCACTGTTAGGCTTTCTAGTTCACCACAGTCTCCTCCCATGCCCAGCACCTTCACAATGGGCTTTACACAACCACACCACCCGTGCAACTCTTGGGACCTTTAATATTTGATATCCCCAAAGTATGCAGAAGCAACTCGGGCATGCAGCAAGAATGGCAAACTTAGGACTTTATATAAGGTAAAATAATAATAATAATAATATTGATCATTGATTGCTGTGTATGTGTGCATGTGTGTGTGTCTGTGTGTGTGCGCCTGTGCACTCCTGCCACAGCTTGCTTGAGGTTAGAGGACGTTGAGAGTCCAGGCCAGTCTCTCCTGCCATATGGTCCCAGGATGGAGTCTGGGTTGTCAGGCTTGATCGCGAGCGCCTCACCTGCTGAGCCATCTTGTCAGCCCTGTTTTATTTCATAGCACTGAAGATCAAAAAGGACCTTGCACGTTCTAGAGGACCGTTTGCCACTGAGCCACATCCTCTGCGGTCAATTGATGGGTTTGGTTGATACCTGGGAGAAGCAAAAAAAGGAAAGGAGGACGTTGGAGAAGTTTAAAAAAAAAAAAAAAAAAAAAAAGGCATATTGTGCTGGGAAGTGGTGGCGCACGCCTTTAATCCCAGCAGTCAGGAGGCAGAGCCAAGCAGATCTCTGTGAGTTCAAGGCCAGCCTAGTCTACAAAGTGAGTTCCAGGACAGGCTCCAAAGACCAGTTAGATGGTGACTCCACAAAGGGAAGTAGGCCCGGTGATTTTCTTTTTAAGTGCATTTGTGTCTGTGTGATGGTATGGAGCATGTGGGATCCTCTGGAGCTGGAGTTATATAAATGGTTGTGAGCCAACTCATGTGCGTGCTGGAAACAACCACATCTTCCTCTGGAAGGACAGGAAACACACTTAACTGCTCCAGCACCCCAAGGCCCAGAGGTTTTTTTTTTTTTTTTTTTTTTTTTTTTTTTTTTTTTTTTTTTTTTTTTTTTTTTGGTGTTTTTCGAGACAGGGTTTCTATGTGCAGTTCTGGTGCCTGTCCTGGATCTCGCTCTGTAGCCCAGGTTGGCCTCGAACTCACAGAGATCCGCCTGCCTCTGCCTCCCGAGTGCTGGAATTAAAGGTGCGCCACCACCTCCTGGCTTTTTTTTTTTTTTTTTTTAAACCACAGTGACAAGTTAATGAAGACCCTGCTAAAGGCAGCAGTATAGGGGAACCAGATAGCTTAGGGCCAGGGTAAATGTGTGAACCTTTTGTATCTCCCCTCCCTCCATTTGTATGCAGAAGAAAAATTGAGCACAGAAGTAAACGTGAAAGTGAGCGTCAGTCTAGACGAGGCACAAAGAGGGAAGCCGGAAGCACGCCATGGGAGCACAGCTCCCTCTCTTTTTTTTACCCAGTGCTTCCCGGGAGCCCAAGAAGGGACTGCGGGGGCCTTTGGGGACCCAGCCGGTCCACGACAATTTTGACAGAACAGGAGGATTTGGGAGGGAGAGGCCGGCAAGCTAGAAGGTGCTGATGCTGAGGGACTCCCCGCAAAATAGAGCGCTGGTCACTGTCTGTGGGGCAGCACCGCCACCTAGAGGAAGAGGTGGGGAGTGCCCCTGCCTTCCACCCAGGCTGCTGTGCGCAAAGAAGCCCGGGAGAAGCGGGTGGGGAGCTCTCCCTAAGGGCAACAGGGAGGCTGGGTTTGGTGTCCTCTTCACCCTTCCCTCAAACTCAGTACCACCTTAGAATTCTAATACAGCAGATCACAGGTTTCTCTGCTCAAAACTCCAACGTTCCTCATTTCATCCGAAGTCAGCGTCAGCTGGCCCTGGTGGTGCACACCTGTCATCTGAGCGATGGGGAGGTGAGGCGGGAGGTGAGGCAGGAGGATGGAGAGTTCCAGGACAGCTTGGGCAACATGATTCAACCTGTCACAAAATAAACAAATAAATAATAAAAATAAAGCCCAAGTCATCGCCAGGTTCTGCTAGATCTTCTATGATAACTGTCCAGCTCTTTGCTCTAACCTCTGTTTTCCTCAAACTTGTCAAGCACATCGCTATTTCAGTTTTCTGTCACTGTGACAAAATACACGAGACAATGAACTTACAAAGAGAAAAAAAATCAACTGTTTCAATGATACTTTCAGCATGCACATAAGTGTGTGGGCCACCTGTGCCCTGGCCCATCATCTGTGGGAGCCAGAAGACAACCCGTTTATTGGTGTCTACTAAGCAATTACAATAGTCGGCACTTAGACTTCTATTGAATTAACAAATGAAAGAACACACCCGGAACAGCATTTTTTTCAACCACTGTCTAGAGGAGAAAAGAAAGCCCCAAGAAGAAAGGTGATGTCTCTTGTACCCGAAGTCGGCGCAGGAACTAGGTCTCGGTGCTGATGAGCCACCGGCCGCACACGGCAGCACACTGTGACACTGAGCCTCCAGCCCTAGGCCAGCCTGTCATTTTTCACAGCATGTAAGTGGCAGACTGATGTATGGCTTTTTAAACATGGAAGTTTATCAGTGTTTTGCCTGGGTGAAAGTAAGCACACTGTGTACCTGGTGCCCTCTGATGCCAGAAGATGGCGCCAAATCCCCCTAGAACTAGAATTACAGACAGTTGAAGGGGTGTGTGTGGTGTGTGTTTGCATGCTTGCGTGCATGGTGTGTGTGTGTGGTGTGGTGTGTGTGGTGTGTGTGGTGTGTGTGTGTGTGTATGGTGTGGTGTAGTGTGGTGTGTGTGGTGTGTGGTGTGTGTGTGGTGTGTGTGTGTGTGTGGTGTGTGTGTGTGTGTGTGGTGTGTGGTGTGTGTGTGTGTGTGTGGTGTGTGTGGTGTGTGGTGTGGTGTGTGTGTGTGGTGTGTGTGTGTGTGTGGTGTGTGTGTGTGTGTGTGTGTGTGTGTGTGTGTGTGCTGGGAACTGAATGCAGGTCCTCTGCAAGAGCACTAAGTACTCTTAACTGCTGAGCCATTTAATCAACCCTCAAATGTATTTACTATTTCAAGTTAATTGTTCTCAGCTAAGGTGTCTCCACCCAAAGCATGCTGCGGGAGTGGTGGTGGACACACCAGAGAGTAGCTGGGGGACTTGAAGGGGAGCTGACTGTTCCGTCATACATCAGTCCGTACTCTTAGAGTAAAGCTAACCCTAGGGGGAAACAAAAGATCAAACCAAACCAAACAAAACCAGGAGTCCTCCACAATCTCTCCATAGCCGCCACACTCTATCCATGTCTGTGGTTCAGGAGAGAAGTGAGTGCTTTATCCTTCTCATTAGATTTCTGGGTCAGACTTGTGAGCCAGACTTCCCTATGGTAGACAGGGAAGCAGGCTCAGGGGGTGGCACAGCTGAGCCAGGATCCCACTGTCAAGGCTTCCTGACTCCATTCACAGCATTACTTTCAGCTCTTAGTCCTCTTCCTCCACCTCCTCCTCCTCCTGTGGATGTAGACATTTTCCTTTTTTTTTTTATATAACTAAATTGAAAGTCATTTGTTCTTTGGAGTTTAATGACTTTGAAAGGATTCTGCACTAAGAGTATTTAAAGTTGTCACGTTTTCTCCTGGTAGTCCAGTTCCAGTGTTGGCTTTAACCCACTGGCCTGCCTAAGCTTAGCGAGGCGGACACTGCAGTAGATGTAGTGTGTGCTTTCCAACTGGCTGAGCACTTGTCCCTGGGTGCAAGAGTTGATTTACAGCCTGTAGCATTTAGGGGAAAGCCATTTTTTCTATGACCATTTTAGATGTAACTTTTCAAACTCCTGATTTACTTGGGTTTATTTCCTGAACTTTCTGCACTGTTTTGTGGTTTCATTCTGTTATGTCAGGCTGAGATCTAATGAAAAAGAACAGAAACTGTAACAACAAAATTGGATGTAACAGGAACATATTTGGAAAGGAACTGTTTTCTGTTATTGTAGTTGCTTTACATTTATTTTGTGTGTATGTAGGTCTGGCCTGAACTGACACTATGCTGGCCAAACTCTAGTAGACCAACACCCACCAACCCTCACCCCACCCCCCACCTCTGCTTCTCAAGTACTGGGAGTAGAGTGCACTCCAAACTATACCTGGCCTTCATGGTGGTTATTCTTCCAAATGGATCATGGCTGACTTAACTGCCAGGCAATTTTAAGAGAAATGTTTCTTACTTTACTGTGTGCCTACACTTAACAGGGCATGCTTGGGGAGGTCGGAGGGCAGCTTGCAGGATTTGGTTCTCTCTGCTGAGTACTGGGGATTGAACTAAGGTCATCAGGCTTGGTGGCACGTGTCTATGCCCACTCAGATATCTCTGCCAGCCCTGCCTACACAGGTTGAAAATATTTTTTAAAAAATTCTATGTACATAAAATTTACCATCTTATCATCCTCTAGCCTTTCATGTGCTGCATCTTAGCCATTTTTACTGTAATTGTTTCCATTTTCTGTACGGCCAATCTCCAGAACTTCCTCATTGTGTAAAAAGGAAACCATACCCATTGAGTAACCATTTCCCATCTCCTCCCCCTCCCCCCTCATTTCTGACAAATCATTCTTTCATTGTCTGTATTACACTAAAATCATGTATTAATTTTACTTGGCTTTGCTTTTGAGATAAGGTCTCATGTAGCCCAGGCTGGCTTTAAACTTGCTATGCAGCCAAGGATGTTCATGAACTGATCCTCCCGCCTCTGACCCCCAAGTGCCGGGGATACAGTTATGTGCAACCACACTCAGCTGTTTGGCTTCTTAGCGTATCAGGTCCATCCATGTTATAGTACTGTCATAATTTCCTTTCTATGTATGTTTTCTTAGGTGTGGGGGAGGGAGGTGTGCCGAGGTGCACACGGCAGAGGACAACTTGAGGGAGTCAGTTTCTCACCAGATGGCTTCCAGAGTTGGAAACTGAGCTGCCAGGTTTGGTCACAAACCTTTACCTGCTCTGCTGAGCCATCCAGCCAGTCCATACTTTCCCTTTTAAAGGCTGGGTTCATTTTAAGGATGCCACATTGTATCTGTTCAACCATCGATATACAGATGTTGGTTTGAAATCCTTCCAGTAGAACTGCGGAATCACATGGTAAATGTCTTTAAATTTGTTTTTGAGGATCCTCCATATTGTTTCCCACAGCATCTACCATTTCGAGTTTCCACAACAGTGCACACGGACCTAATCCTCCACATCCTCACCAACACTTGTTTGAAAACAGCTATCTTAACAGGTGTTTATATTCTCTTAGGCTGGATGGGGGGGGCAGTGCTGGGGACTGAATTCAGAGCCTTAAGCATCCTAAGTCCATGTTCTACCACTGAGCTATGCCCAGACCATCTTGAATTTTTTTTAATCTACAGTAGTGTTTGAGGTATCTGGGTTTTGCTAACAGACATGTCACAGGGTAAGCTATCTATTATGTTAAATAATGCAGAAAGCAAAAGTCTACAAGCTGGAAGCAGCCTGAATATTACCAGCTGTGAGATACAGAAAGTGCTTTAACAAATTTTGGGGTAAAATGCCACCCTCAGAATTATAAGTGACAATTCAAACTTTATGCAGAAAGACATTTAATACTGCTGAGGAAGCAAGCAGTGAGATGCAGGTTTCTGTCCAAGTCCTTGGCTTTACACTGTTTCAAAATGAGGCCTCTGGCTGGTAGATGGCTCAGCAGTTAGTGAAGTAGGTAAGCAGCTGCTCTTCCAGAGAACCCGGGTTTGACTCCCAGCATCCTTGCCGTGTGGCAGCTCACAGTCACCTTGCAAGTCCAGCTCCAGGTTACCTGACACCCTCTTCTGGACCCCCTCAGACACCTGCACACAGGCGGCATGCACCACACATACATTCCCAAACATTTAAAATGTGACCTCATTTCCTGAATTCTTTTGACTCTCATCAAAGAGTTCTTTTAAAAAGAGCAATCTCCTTCATGTGAGAAAAAGGAGGGTTAGAACGACAGAATGTCTTACATGTGAGGGGCACCTGGGACTGAACTGCAGACATGGGGGGAACTGAAGAACTTTCAGCTGAATTCTACTCTTAACCACCCACCCACCGCCTTTTATAGTCAGGAGCTACTGACAAGTGATGGCTGCTCTCCTTTGCACTGAAGCTGTCATTTCCAGAGGCTGAAAAGGGCATGGCTCCAGATGCTGTGCTGTCCATACAAGAGCACTAGCGTCAAGTTTCCCTCCCTCAGTAAGGACAGCCAATTAAAAAGTCCTGAATTCCAACCCAAAGCAATCACAACTCAACGGGAAACATACACTATGAATGCAGGAACACTCTATTTATTAGGTCAATAATTCATTTAGCAATACGAGTACAGAATGTATCACAATGCTGGTTACAAACATACTTAGTGTGGTTTACAGTTACAAATAACGGCGGCCACTACAAGTAGGTGAGGATGATATGAAAGGTCGCTCCGACTCAATGAACTGTCTTCAGAATCTATTAATGAACTAGATATTTCTACAGAAATTCCTGTGGCACTAGTAGTGGGGATTTTCCTGTAAAGAACGTTAGTGATTCATTTGTAATTATTCCATTAAGGTTTTTTAAACTTTTTTATTTTGAGCCTATTAAACTAAAACCCCTGTTGCTTAATAAGGTATAAAAATAGTACTGACCTGGTAATATTTAATAAAATGTAGCATTCATTCACATAAAACTAAATTGAAAAGTTTTAGTCACCATGGCAACATATTTCCCCATAAAAGGAATATACAGAAACGAGTGATGTTATTAAAAAAAAAAAAAAGGGTACCTGCGATTCAGTGATCCAACACATTGTGCACCACAACCAAGTTTTCTAGATATCTATATATAGCATATATATTTAATCTTAAACTTTACTCTTGAAAAACATGTGCACTCCAACAAACTCATTAAGGCCACTCATGCTATAGATACCTAGAACTGCAATTAATAACAGTGTTATTTAAGAGATCCTAAAACACACGCCTTCAAATCACCACCAGGGAAAGCCAGTTCTCTGCCTAAAACATTCCTGAGATCTGGGGACAAAGGAACTACTATCGTTAAAATCTGCAGACTAATTCAAAATGTTCTATTTAAAATAAATCTTTTTTCCAGGTAATTTGACGTCCTCTAAAGCCAAGAGGTGAAAGAAGTGTTAATCTTTAAAACAAAAAATAAAACTCTTAAAAAAAAAATCAGTAATTATAAATAAGAATTTTTCCAGTAGTAACTTTGCCATCCAGAAAAGATGACCGGAAGCAGCAAGGTTAAAAACCCTAGGGGAAAACATTAAAAAAAAAAAGTGGTGGTTAACAACACCTGATACTTGGCAAACCACCCTTGGATTTTTCAAAGTTTTGGCCAAAAGCTTGCATCCTATTATTTAGGCTCAGCTGTTTGCCCTACAAAGACAAGTTCAAGGGCAGGCCCAAGACACCATGCTCGGGGCTGCGCACTTCCCATTTCATTTCTTGAGACGGGGTCTCACTAGGTTGCCCTGGCTGATCTCAAGTGAGTCTCCTGTCTCAGCCTTCCGAGTAGTTGGGATTAAAGCTTGTGCCACCACGTACAGCTTTCTGTACTTAATGCTCATGAGACTATGAGCTCTTCTCTCCGTCTAGGACAAAGGTCTTTATTAAAACTGTTTATTCTAAAAAATATTTTTATTTTCACAATGCAGGAATATCTGGGCAGGGTATTGGTGAGTTGGCTTTTTTTTGAGACAGGGTTTCTCTGTGTAGTTTTGGTGCCTGTCCTGGATCTTACTCTGTAGACCAGGCTGGCCTCAAACTCACTGAAATCCACTAGCCTCTGCCTCCCGAGTGCTGGGCTTAAAAGCGTGCACCACCACTGCCCAGCGTGAGTTGGCTTTTTAAAAAAGAATGTAGATTTGATGGAGAAAGGGTCCAAAATCCTCAGGGCAAAGTCTAGTTTGAGGACCCATAAATATTATGCACTAAAAACACAGTTGGTGCAATTAAACTGAATGCAAGTGACTCACCTGTGTCATGCATGAGCTCCCCAATGCCCCCAACTGGAGTAGCACCAAGCTTTAGGAATAAGAGAATTCAGGGGAGGGTGAGATCATAGGCCTTATTTAAAATTACATGCAAGCTATTGATTATTGTGAGGTAAATTTTATTCAGGTTTTCCTTTGAGATTCCTAGTTGAGGAATAAGAATCTCACTCAGTGTGCTGAATACTGAGATTACAGATATATGTTACCACACCCCAATTTCATGTATAAAAGTCAAATCATGGTGGCATTCCTCACTACCTCATCCTAAACATTCTTGCTAAAGTATAAATCCTACACTTGAAGTTATTAGGGCATTACTTTTCAGTAGAATCAGAACGTATCGAATCATATCATTTAAAATGACAGATTGTGCCAGGTGGTGGTGGCATACACCTTTAATCCCAGCACTCAGGAGGCAAAGGCAGGTTGATCTCTGTGAGTTCGAGGCTAGCCTGGTCTACAGAGTGAATTTCAGGACCGGCACCAAAACTACAAAGAAAAATCCTGTCTTAAAAAACCAACACCCCACCCCCAAAAAAACCAAACAGATTGCTAGAGTATAGGCATTAGATTAACTTTTACGAACTTACAGATAACTATAATTAAGGAAATGGTAAGATGGAACAACTGACAATAATGATGCTGGGGTGGGGGTGGTTACCATCTGACATCATCGCCCTGTGACCACAGGCTTCTAAACATCATGTTACTTTACCACCAACTATGAGTTAAGTTTAAACTGAGTTAAGGGGGATGAGTCCTTAAGTTAACTAACTATACAAAACGCTGTATATGCATAACACCAAAAATTCAGATTAAATAAAAATAATTCATGTGGAAACTTAAGTTTCAAAATATTTATTGAAAAACAATTTAGCACGACATTCCTATACCACAAACATACCACAGGGCTCTAAAAAGCCAATGAAAGTATACAAAGCCTATCTTGAAAATGTCTTTGGAGGTATTAAATATATAGGCCCGTGTAGCTAGAGTTCAGGAACTTAGAAATGCTCCTCCTGGTCACACAGACTACTTGGTTATAAAGGGTGCCACTGGACAAAGACCGCAATTAACTGGGAGGGGGCCAGCTGCATAAACTGCTAACATACTGATTTATTCTTTGAAGAATTTATAAAGAAATTCAGTTAGAGGAATAAATAAATTCAAGTCTCTGGACCCAAAGCTGTTATCTTAGGGTGTGAGCTTGTCTCATCTACTTGGGTATATCCCCAGTAAGTTCCTTTCTAAGGACCTAAACACACTGGCTTATCACTAAGACTGCAAATAGCAGTTTCAAACAAAATTAAAATTGGAAAGTTTAAAAAAAATGTTTAAGATAACTTCTGTAGTCTCTACTGTTTCTGTACTCTACATGATAACTTTGTTTTCCCCTTATCCAACAAGCATGCTAAAGAACAGAGTTTGACACACATCCACTCAACTTACAGACCACTCCAAGCATTGCCAGGAGCAATGCATCTAACACCCAAGTCAGGAACCCCTGAAAATAGGGGAGACACCCAGATTCTTAACTACACAGGCACCAGATGGGCCTCTGTGCTAAGAATTGAGGTAACAGCAAAAGATCTTTTTGTTTCTTCTTGTTACATTGTCACACAACTTAGGAATTGAGTATTAGCTCCACATTCAATAACCTGGCTAGTTTTTAAAAAATTAGAAAATCAGACATTATAGTTGGATCTTTCCACCCGACTCCTGGGTTTCAGTTAAAATGACTAGTTGTACTATTATTTCCCATAAAAATGAAGATTCTCTAAGACTTATTTTTTGTGCATTCAATCTTCTTAATCCCCACAGAGTAAACCTAAAATTCTCATCTGAACATGAATCATTTTCACGACTCTTAGCCGGTATGTTTGTTAGCAACATGGAGTATTAGGGCAAAGATTAAAATGGGTGGCTGCAGCAGACAGTTACAGACTTGCTTCTATGTACCTTGACTGAAGATTTGCCACTGACATTGCCCAATACCATAGTTTGGTATCTATGATACAAATAAAACTCTTGTATTAATACTTTGCATTCTATCTAAATGAAATTATCCTACTGGAAAAGGCAAGTGCAGTGACTAAAATAATAATCTAAAGTCCCTGGTCCAAATAACTACCTTCCACAGGTGCCTGGTCCTTTTAGGCCTTCTGGTCCTGTTATGTTCGCAAACACTGTTAGAGCATCTCACTGCTGTACCAGAAACCAAGAGTAAGAGCTGAGCTGCTGGTCCACCTGGTGTTATGACTGACAGATCAACACTGGTCCAGTCAGATGAATCTGACAGTCCTTCCCTGATACAGTTCTGGAATGGCTGTAAGCACTGATCTGGGAAAGATGGCCAAATCCACATCAGGATGCCCTCCTTTTTATTAGTACCTGTGTTACTTTTCTATACTGCATATAAAGAGTCTTCCATAAAATTTCTTTACAATACAGTATCGAATACCTCCACATGGAAGAATGTTAAAAAGTTGTTAAAATCATCCTTACATAAGAAGAATGCAACTCTTTTAAACTCTTAAATAGTTTTATTTAGGTTTTTTTTTTTTTTCCTTTCAGGCTTTCTGAAAAATGAATTATTTTTTAAAAAGGGGGGAAGGTCTCCTGCTGTTCTAATGGGGTGAGAATGCGGGACTACTCATACACGCGGCACATGCTGATACAACTCAATATATGCTTACTCTACAGGAACGGCAATGCAGGACCACCCGAAGAGGGTCTTCATGGACCGGACCAGTGTTTCAATGCAAATACCAGCCCCAAAACAACATGGTTTTGATTTCACAGTATGAATTCCCCGGAATCTGGGGAAAGGTAATTGTTAGCTGAGGCTGTCCCTCAGCAGCTTGGTCCCTCAGCATTCTGAGACATGAGGAAGGACTGCACCACTTCTTCGGTGGACTGGGGGCTGCTGTTGACATCTTCAAGGGCATCGGTTACTGAATACTGTCGATCTCGCAATCGGTTCCAGTTAGACAGAACATTGTGATACTCAAATACTTTTTCATAATTTCCAATGGAGTTGTACAGTTTAATGAGGCCTCGGTAATCATATTCTAGTCCACTGTAGCCTTCACCAAACAGTTTCTTCCCTAAAGGAACATAAGAGAGAAACAGATCAAAAAATGTACAATAATTTTTTGTTTAATACAAGTTTAGTTCTTTAAAGAGGCTGGCTTGGTTTTAGTCTCATGAAAGGAAAACAGTCCTTACATCATTGCCTCTTAAATCACTCTCATCCATGTCGTATCTCTAAGATTTAAAGGAGCTGATTTCACTAGAATGCTAAAATAAATTCCACAGGCTTAAAAAAAAAAGGTTTCTAATTAATTCAAGTGTGTGTGTGTGTGTGTGTGTGTGTGTGTTTTAATTTTATTTATTTATTATGCATACAGTGTTCTGCCTGCATCCCTGCAGGCCGGAAGAGGGCACCGGATATCATTACAGATGGTTGTAAACCATCATGTGGCTGCTGGGAATTGAACTCAGGACCTCTGGGAGAGCAGTCGGGGCTCTTAACCTCTGAGCCATCTCTCCAGCCCCCAAGCACGTGTGTTTATGTGTGTGCGCGAACTTGTGCCGGCTCATGTGTGGAGAGGCCAGAGGCAACTTTGAGGAATCTCTTCTCCTTCCATCATATGAGTTCTGGAGATAGAATTCTAGTTGTCTAGGTTGGTGGCAGCTGCCTTGACCTGATGAGCCATCTTACTAGCTAAAAATTTCAGGTTTAAGGATATCATAAAATAATATGGAACACTTACAGGGTCTGTCTATATAATCCTATCTGGCTGTCCTGGAACTCACTCTGTAGACCAGGCTGGCCTCAACTGGCAGAGCCACCTGCCTCTGTCTCCTGAGCACCGGACTAAAGGCATGCGCCACTATTCCTGGCTAGTTTTGCTTGTAAAGTAAAATGTGCTAGTTTTGTCAGGTTGATACAACCTAGAGTCACCTGGGAAGAAGCAAGTTCAACTGAGGAACTGCTTAGATCAGACTGGCCTGTGGTCATTATCTGTGAAAGATGTCATGATTGATGACTGATGTGGAAGACCCTGGCCAGTGTGGGCAGCACCATGCTTAGGCAGGTCGGAGCCTGGGCTATATGAGAAAGCTAGCTGAGCATGAGCCAGTGAGGCAGTCAGCAAGCAGCATTTCTCCATGGTTCCTCCAATGATGAGTTATGATCTAGAAGTTTAAGATGAAATAAATCATTTCCTCTCCACGTTCTTTTTGGTCATGGTGTTTTTGTCATAGCAACAGAAAAAACTAGAACACCAAGTATAGAGAATATCTATAATGCGCTTATTTTGTATGCAAAAGGGAAGATAAAATATTTATTCATTTGCCTTTATGTAAGACCATACACAGAAAAATAAGCCAGAAACAAATGAGACTAGAAACCCAAAGCAGGCATGTGGTAACTATATATGTAGAAGAAATGAAGGAAATACATATAACTAGGAAAGTACTTGCCTATGAATCTGTGCTTTTTCAGAACGTTAGTATTTCACACACTCAGGGATTGATCAGTAAGTCAATATACAATGGCTAACACACACATATGGATCACCACTTGTGACAGACACAGGCAGCAATGGCGGGGGAAGGGACAATCTGTACAAGCAATGGTACCGGGTCGACTACACATCTGCACAGAAAATGTAAGATTTGATTCCTTTCTTGTACTATGAACAAGTTAATTTTAGGATTACAGATCTAAAAGTGAATGGTTAAGTGTCCAGAAGATGATCTTTAGAAGAGTATTTTCAGAACTGGTGGGAAAAGCTCCCTCAAACTAAATACAAAAAGTACTAACAATAAAAGAAACATCAAGGAGTGATTAGGCTGGCTGTGCTAGCACATGCCTGGGATCCCAGCATTAGGAGGAAACAATGGTCTGGAGTTCAATACCAGCCAGAGCCACATGAGTCCCTGTATCAACAAACAACATAAATAAAATGAAGTGAAATAAACTGTCCTTTCCAAGGCACTCTCAGGAAAACAGGATGAGAGGAGACCCTTGCATCACAGGCAACCAACAGAGCTTGTAGGTAGAGTACATGAAGCATTTCCTAAGTCAACAATGCCAGACAGTTCAATATGAAACAGGCAAGAACCCTAACAGCCATTTCATACAACAGCTCAAATGCTCTATGTGTTCATTGATGTAGACGACACACAAACCCAATAAAATGTAAGTAATGGAAATTACCAAGGGACTAGTATGCAGCAACACATTACAGTTAACCCACTAAGAAGGGTGCTCTCCACTTAATATCAAGGCCAACCTAATCAATATTGAGGAAGAGCCTTGACAGGATTCTACACAGCTCTGTGGTCCGTTCTGTCTTCTGCAGTGCTGACTTTCTCAGCACTTTCCCTCACGCAGCATAGAAGAATTCGGACATGCTCTCTAGACACCTAAGAAAAATTTAAAGGAACCTACCAATTGCTATAGATCGCAAATATAATTTCTCAGCATTTTCATATTGATTCATGTCATAATTATATAAAGATGCCAGATGTCCCACTGAAAGGGCTACTTCATAATCTTCTTGACCAAGAAGCTGCTCTTTAATCTGAATGGCTTTTATGTGCATTTCTTCAGCTTCCTGAAAAATAGGCCAAATGGAATATTAGATTGCACTTTTTCTTAGGACAATTCTACTCAATGAGCAAGTTTGTTCTAAATGTCAATCCCAACTTATGAAAACTATTAGGTAGTAAGACCAAAGAACATTCTCTATCTTTTCCAAAAGCTGCTAATGAAAAAGCATCACTGGTGTTTGTAAACTACACAAAAGCTAATGACTGTAATGGTCCTAAAGTAGAAAAGGTAAATTATTAATAGACGTCTGAGTTGGGTGTGGAAAAATATACCTGTATTTCTAACAGGCAGACAGAGGCATGAAGAGTGATAGCTCAAAGTCAACCTGGGCTACATGGAGAAGACCCTGTCACGAAAATGCCAAAACTATCAAATATAAAAGAGCAAAAAAGGACCTTCTAAAATGAACATAAAGATAGGGTAGTGGCACACACTTTTAATTCCCCAGAAGCAGTTAGATCTCTTGAGATTGTGGCCAGTCTGGTCTACAAAGTAAATTCCAGGACAGCCAGGGCAGTTACACAGAGAAACCCTGTCTCGAAAAACAAAACAAACAAATAGAAAAACAAAAGCTGAGTGAAGGTGGCTCACACCTTTAATCCCAGCACTCAGGAGGAAGAGGCAGGAGGATCTAAGTGAATTTGAGGCCAGCCTGGTCTACAGAGTGAGTTCCAAGACAGGCTCCAAAGCTACACAAAGAAATCTTGTCTCGCCGGGCAGTGGTGGCACACGCCTTTAGTCCCAGCACTTGGGAGGCAGAGCCAGGCGGATCTCTGTGAGTTCAAGGCCAGCCTGGGCTACCAAGTGAGTTCCAGGAAAAGCGCTAAGCTAAACAGAGAAACCCTGTCTCGAAAAACAAAAACAAAAACAAAACAAAAAAAGAAACCTTGTCTCCAAAAAACAAAAACAAACAAAAAAAGAGAATTTGAATAACCACATTCCAAAATTAAACTTGTTAAGACAGTATTTAATTTATGCAGACATGCGCATACATACGAGCATGTGTGTGTGTGTCCAGGTTGGCACCAAACTATCAATCTGCTTGTCTCAGCCTTCCAAGTGTTACACTAAGGGAATGTACCACTCATACAGACTAGAATCAAAAATTCTAAAAGAAAATTAGTGTAAGTGTACTGCTAGATTTTGTAGCTCCTAATTCTTAGTAACTATACATAATCAACTCTAGTGTTATTATTAGAATCTGATGTCTCTGAATATTTATTATGGGCCAGACATTCTGCTAAGAACTAATGTACATAGCTAAGAACTATGACTGAAGCCTGACTATAACAATACCAGCTTTTCCAGTTTTTTTGTTTTGTTTTTTTCAAGACCGGGTTTCTGTGTAGCTTTGGCGCCTTTCCTGGAACTCACTCTGTAGCCTGGGTTGGCCTGGAACTCACAGAGATCCTCGTCCTGGGATTAAATGTGTGTGCCACCACCACCACCCTGCTCGATTTATTATTTTAAAGGTACTAGTTATTTAGAGATCAAGTATAAACCCCTTGACCTTAAATTTTCTCATTGACTGATAGAGTCTCCCAAGGTTGCCGTAGTGTTTTGCGGTCTGGACATTAAACTCTCCGAAGGCTTTCTTGGCCAGCTGGAGTGAGGACAGGTGCAAGTCATGTGCTTCTTGAAGCAGCCGCTGCTCCGTCTCTTTGTTGTGACAGTCGATCGCAATCTCCTCCAAAATAAGTGCTGAACAAGGAAGGCCACAATCAGAAAACACCAAATCCATAGTCAACATTCAACTGAAAATCAAAGACTTAGTATTTACTAAATATTGAACACATAGCTGACTCTTGTTTAGAACTGGCCAAGATCAAAGCATTCTACATTTGAGGTTTTTTTTTTTTTTTAAGCTGGGCTCTTGGTATATAGGCCAAGCTGGCTTTGAATTCATGGCATCCCTCCTGCTTCAACTTCTTTCTAATGCTGGTATGTGTGCCACTGTGCTAAGACAAATTATTCTACTTCAACAATACACTTCTGGGAAAGTCTATTTATACAGTATGTTCATTCAACTGAATGGAAAGAATGGTGTACCTTAAATTACTTTTCAGAATCAGCTTCTACTGTAATAGCCTGCTATATTTTATAGATGGAAATTTGATTTGAAAAGTAAGTGGCCACCTGGGAATGGTGGTGAATGCCTATGTGAGCAATTGGGAGGCAGCAGGATTGGAAGTTTAAGACTAGCCTTGGCTGCAAGACAACTTTAAGGACAGTCTGGACTCCATGAGACCTTGTCTCAAAAAACCAAATCAAAAGAGAAAAGCGAAAGTTAAAGTTACACCACTATGGGAGTGCTTTAAGTACTTCTGGTAATTCTGAAAGCACCCTTTATGAAACATAACCTTTGACCAAACATAACTGAAAAAGCGTTTCCTCCTGCTTACTCCACCAACCCAATCAGGTCAGAAGACATTTCAATTTCAAAGTCCCATCCAAGATTCCAAACCCTTACAAAACCTAAGAATAAAGACACTGCCAGCTCATTTTACGTCTTGGCTTTGTCGTGTACAGAGACAGTGAAAAGAAAAAAGAAGATCTAAAGCAGTTTCAGGTCCAGAGAGGAGATTAAGGCACTTAGAAGCAGGCACTCGCCTGTGTGCACTGAGGTGGACAAACGCCCAGGATCCAACAGGAGACAACATAAAGCTAGAAGAGACTTTCTTGAGTGTTCAGTTAGTGTGGGGGTGTGGGATATAGGGGGGGGGTTGTGCGCAGCACTCAGATGGGTGAGCAAACCATCTGGTGGCAGTCAGTTCTTTCCCACCACCTTCATGTGCGTACCAGGGATCAAAGTTAGGGTGCCAGGCTTGTCAGCAAGCCACTCACCCCCTTAGCCATCTCACTGGCCCTTTACTGTCTCATTTAAAGACAGAAGGGACTAAAATAAACAACAAAATGGTGACTCAGTATTAGTGAGGCTCCGTGTGACTTATTTTTTCTCCTTACTGTCTAACTTCATTGCTGGTCCTAAAGTGAATTATGGTGACCCAGAATTAGGAAAGACTCCTCCTCATGCACCACTGGGTGATGCAGTCTCAGCAGAATCAAGGCATTAAGTGAGAGCACTGGTGAGGATTAGCAGAAAGAAAACAAGAAAGAAGAATTTGGCAGGGATAAGGAGGGCTGCACTGTAAGCTGACCCTCTGGGAAGCCATCTCGGTCCTAACTAGGGACTGTGGAGTCTCTGCAGCACTCCTCAGTCTGACTCCAAGGAAAAGGATGGGGAAGAAGAAAGGAAAATGAACAAGCGTTCTATGAAAGTTAAGGAAACGATTTTAGTCATATATCCACACACTCTAACCGTCTAACTTTATGTCACATATGAATGAATTTACTAGATTACAAAGGGTACCTTTCACCCTCTTTGAAGAGGCCAATAGAAGATGATCTTCAGGTAGGATGTGGGTAATGATACCAATGGCTCTTTCTGCATGAAATCTGCAATACACATAGATATAGTCTAGTGTTTCTTTTTAGTTAAAAGTGATATAAAAAACATAACATGCATTACAATACTGACAGAAAGTACAAGTAAAACCACAGGGGGAGGAGTTTTGGGGCTGGAGAGATGGCTCAGCAGTTAAGAGCACTTGCTGTTCCTCCACAGGACCCTAGTTCAGGTCTAAGTACTCACATCAGGTAGCTCACAAATTTCTGTTAACTCCAGCTCCGGAGGATCTGACACCTTCTGGCCTCTGTGGGCATTTGCATTCATTTGCAGTGCAAACACACACACACATACACACACACACACACACACACACACACACACACACACAATCTTAAAAAAACAAAAAACTTGCGGATCAGAGTTTCGTCTGTTTTGATGGACTGGGAGTCAAACCCAGGCTCTTTCACATGCTAGGCAAGCACTATTCCCAGCCCCAAACTTCACTGTTATGAATTAAACTTTTAATATCTCATCTCATCTCCCTCAAAATCAAAGACCTCGATATGGTCTCCAAGACTCAGTCTCTCTGCTACCTCCCTGCCATCATTTCCTGCATCCCACACCAACCCTCTTATCCTCCAGCCACACAGCTGGCAACCGGTTTCTGGATGAAAACCATGTGCTCACTCTGCAGTGTTGTCCCTTCTATGTGCACACGGCTCACTTTACTAACAGAGCACAGGAAGTCCCTGAAACCACTCACCTCTCTCACCTTCTGACCATGGTAACATCTGGTTATCTGTTCACAGTCCAGCCCACTAAATACAAGGCAAACTATTACACCTGCTACTCCCTTACAACACAAACTTCTTTTGAAAAAAGACCTATTTTTATCATTTTAAATCATGTATCTGAGTGTGGGCATGTGCGGGTGAGAAGCCCACAGAGGCAAGGTGCTGCTGCATTCATTTCTCTCGTGCTGGAATTACAGGTGGTTCTAGGTCACCAGACATGGGTGCTGCAAACCAAACTCAGGCTCTCTGAAAGAACACCTTTAATCCTAACACTAGGGAGGCAGAGCCAGGCGGATCTCTGTGAATTCAGGGCCAGCCTGGTCTCCAGGGCAAGCTCCAGGACAGGCACCAAAACTGCCCAGAGAAACCCCGTCTGGAAAACAAAGCACCAGTCTTCATTCTCATCTTCTGAGCCATCGCTCTAGTTCCTATCCCTGGTCTATCTTCAAACTCACTAGCTCTCTGTAGTTTTTAACTAACACAGTTTAACTTGTCCACAGTTTTAATATCAATGATTATACAGGTGCCTTTTCCTCAGCTCTGTTTACTTTTTTGAGACATGGTTTCATTTGGTAGCCTAGGCTGGCCTCAAACTCCTGGCAATTCTCCTGTCTCACCTGAGTGCTACTGTACATCCACCACCGAAACCAATTTTAGGACATTTTTATCACCTTAAAAACAATTCCTAGATACATCTAGCCATCCTCACATCCCTCGGACACCCCAGCTCTAAGAATCACTCATTCCCTTTCTGTTTCTGGCTGCCTATCTAGCCGTAGACAAATGAAGCCACACAGATGTGATCCTCTGTGACTAGATTCTGCAAGTTAGCATGCTTTCAAGGCTCAACCATGATGGAGGATGTATCTTGTTTCATTTAAAATTCCCAGCCTTCAAGAGGAAGCAGGTGGATTGTTTGAGCCCAGGAGTACAAGGTCATCCTGGATAACTGCTAGGACCCCCTACAAAAAAAATAAAGCCCGTCTCTGGGGGGGGGGGTTTCCTGAGTTAGCTGTGGTAGCACATGCCTTTAATCCCACCACTTGGGAGGAGGTAGATGGATCTCTGTGAGTTGGAGCTAGCCTGGTCTACAGAGTGAGTTCCAGGACAGCCAAGGCTATACAGAGAAACCCTGTCTGAAAAAAACAAAAAGAAAAGGTCTTGCTGTATAGCCTTGGTTGGCCTGGAACTCACTGTATAACCCAGAGGGAACCTAATTTTTTTTCTCTTAGTAAGTTGTTGGAGGAAAGCTAGCAGGAGTCAGTTTTCTCTTTCCACCATATAGGTTTCAGGGCTGGAACTAGGCTGCCATAGTTGGCAGCAAGTGCCTTGGACTCTTTACCTTCCCGACCCAGCAGCAGTGCTGGATTACAGGGATGGCCTACCACGCCTGGCCTTTTGGCCTTCACTGTTCCTCCAAAATAATGCTGGTTTCCTCTTTTATACCAGATACAGAGAACTTACTTTTTAAGGAGTTACACAGTAAATACTTTGTTAAGTCTTTCACAACTATTTAAGACTACTATCATGACATGAAATAGTCATAGAAAATAGATGGACAAATGAGTATGCCTGTGACCCATGAAAGTAGTTTTGCATGTAGGCCATAGTCCACGGCTGAGGACTTTAGAGACTGTTATTTGTTGCTGGGGATTTTCCTCACTCTTGCAAGCTTAGTTACACATTTAAAAGAAGAGCTACAGTTTATACAGTTTTTCAGTTTTCGGCAACAAGTTAGTAGGTTGTTAAGTTTGCCATTGAGCCAGATTTTTTAAAATTACTTAAAGAAAAATCACTGAAGGAAATACTGAGAAGAGCTCATTCCATATAGAAATACATAAATCTTAATTTGAAACCAAAGGAAGCCTAAAGGGATGCCTTAAAAATTGGGATGATTTGGGGCTGGAGAGATGGCTCAGCAGATAAGAGCACTGGTCGCTCTTCCGGATGTCCTGAGTTCAATTCCCAGCAATCATTTGGTGGCTCACAACCATCTATAGTGTGATCCGATGCCCTCTTCTGGCATATAGTTGTACATGCAGATAGAGCACTCGTATACATAAAATAAATAAATAAATCTTCAAAATGATTTCTAAATGACTTCAAAAACATTTTATAGCACCAGGAAGACAGATTTATCTATATAACACTTAAGGACTATTATACGACAGGAAAACAGTATTATCCTTCTCAGAAAAGTGGGAACTTACAGTGCATTGTCAAATTTCCCAGAGCTGTACTGGTGAACGTAGGAAGAGTAAGCCAGATCTTCATGAGCTGTTGCTACATGAATATTTTTGCCTCCAAACACTGACTGTCGAATGTCGAGGGCTGCCTGAAAGAATCATAAAGACATTTAACAATACCGTATACCAACTACATTAAATTAACTATCCTCACACTCTATGTACCTACCTAATCCCTTCAATTTCAAATGGGAAAGTCCTGCTGGATTTAAACATGAGCAGAACCTGCAAGTCACCCCCGAAAGCCCTGGGTCTGTGAAGACAATGTCTGTCTTGGGAATCATATCAGTTGTCTTTCAGCAGTAAGGCTAAGTGTATACAAGGCAAGGCTCCAGCACAGAGCCATAGCCTCGGCCCTTCTTTAAAAGAAAACTGTAAAATCAGTGTTGTCTTGTCTAGAGCCATGGTACAGGACACCATTTATCTGAAATAATGATTATAAGACCTAAAATTATAGCTATCAACCTTGGCTGGTAAAAAGTCAGGTAAACTGACCCTGGATAAATCCCCCACAAAGTGAAGCCATCACCTTAGCAACTTACAGACAGAAAGTACTGTAGAATATGGACCCATAGCCTAATGATAATAGTCCTGGATGACTCTCTTCAATTCTTAAAACATTTGACTTTTTTTAAATCTTTTATGCAGGAGTAAGGAAGGGCTCTTCAAAGAATGAGTTATTTATTTTTTAAATTGGTCTGCTATTGTTTTTCTTTTAATTATTTTTATTTTATATGCATTGCTATTTTGCCTGCATGTCTGTGTGAGAGTGTCAGATCCCCCTAACTGCAGTTACGGACTGTTGTGAGCTGTCATGTGGGAGCTGGGAATTCAACCCAGGTCCTCTGGAAAAACAGCCAACGCTCTTAACCACCTCTGCAGCCCCTCAAAGACTTATTTTACATATGGTTTACAAATGGTAAACAAATATAGATCACCGAGTCAACTTAGGTTAAAAGCAAAGGGAAAAAACCATTAACATACCTGATAAATTGCAACAGACTGACAGATATTGTCTACATTGAGTAAGTAGAACCCATAATCTAGCAGTGTGTCAGAATATTTTGGGTGTTTGGATCCAAAATGATCTCTATAAAAAGATACAGAACTATTAGGATATAAAGTTGAAAAACACATTACAACTGTATCTTTAGTAACAATCACCTACCGTGCCAAATACACTGCATGTTTAATTAACTGTTCTGCCTTCTTAAATTCACGTTTTACTACACACGCCTAAAGACAAAGAGGGAAATTATTAAACAACTCTCGAACAGTTCATTAGGACGCTACAATAAGTATAGTTTGAGACCACACTATAATAGTCAATTTAAAAAAACAAAAAACCAATGATTCTGCTGGGCAATAGTGGAACACGCCTTTCTTTAACCACAGCACTCAAGAGGCATGGGCAGGCGGATCTGATTTCAAGGTCAACCTGGTCTACACAGTGAAATTCCAAGACAGCCAAGGATACACTTTCACTGTAATTTCTTTCCAAATCTCTATAATAATTTTTAAAGAAATAGATCTGTTAGCCGGGCAGTGGTGGCTCACGCCTTTAATTCCAGCACTCCGGAGGAAGAGCCAAGAGGATCTCTGTGAGGTCGAGGCCAGCCTGTTCTACAAAGTGAGTTCCAGGAAAGGCCCAAAACTACACAGAGAAACCCTGTCTCCGAGGGGGGAAAAGAAATAGATCTGTAAACAACTTGGGGAAAATTCTGATAGTCATTTCCAGTATAAACCTGTTATAAAAAAGGTAATCCACAAGCAGGTAAATGCCTATCCCTTTATTAACACTAAACTAAAATGTTGGGGGAGGAGGCAGTGTAATATTTTTTAAAGTATATATTCTACTTCTGGAATATGTTACAACGTACTTTTCTCACTACACACACACACTTTTAAATATGTTTTTATGTGTAGGGTATTTGCCTATATGTATGCCAGAAGAAGGTGTTAGATCTCTTAGAATTAGAGGTTGTGAGCTGCCACATAGGTGCTGAGAATCAAACCTGGGTCCTCCGGAAAAGTAGCCAGTGTTTAACTGCTGGGCCATCTCTGCAGTCCCATACTTTAAAATTATTTATTAACAGCTTATTGTGCACACACAAACATGCACGTATGTGCAAATGAATACAATGTGTGGTGGTCAGAGGACATATTCCAGCATTGGGTTTGTTCTTTCTACCATGTGAGTCTCCCAGGGGTTGAACTCAGGTGTCATGCTTGGTGGCAAGTGCCTTTATGAACTGAGCCATCTGACTGGACCTTTTTGTTAAACAGCACCTGGTCCTCCGGAAAAGTAGCCAGTGTTTAACTGCTGGGCCATCTCTGCAGTCCCATACTTTAAAATTATTTATTAACAGCTTATTGTGCACACACAAACATGCACGTATGTGCAAATGAATACAATGTGTGGTGGTCAGAGGACATATTCCAGCATTGGGTTTGTTCTTTCTACCATGTGAGTCTCCCAGGGGTTGAACTCAGGTGTCATGCTTGGTGGCAAGTGCCTTTATGAACTGAGCCATCTGACTGGACCTTTTTGTTAAACAGCACCTGCTGTTTACAGGTCTTGTTATTCAGGACTTCCCCACATGGCTTATGAGATCAGATAAAATCCCGGACATCAAGTTATCATGGACAAAGGCTCACAAAGTAATTTTTATATGTACAGAAGAACTTCAAGTTTTTAATTACTTTTGTTGTTGTTTTCGTTTTTTAAGACAGGATTTCACTATGCAGTCTTGGCTGTCCTGGAACTCACTCTGTAGACCATGCTGGCCTCAAACTCACAGAGATCCGCCTGCCTCTGTAACACACTGAGTGCTGGATTAAAGGTGGGTGCCACTACCACCTGGCTAAAAAATTATTTTGAACCATGAAGACTGCCAATTTTTGAATTCTAAATACATTGTGCATATACAAATTTTGCATGTTATATTATTTCATACAAGCATATATTTAATGTTTAAATTAAGCACGCTAACATCTTTTTCTTATGCGGATGAGATCTGAATATATATGTTGCTATTCACTTCCTCTAAAGTGAATGATGGAGACTCAGGCACACTGGAACATGCCTGTAGCCCAAGTAAAGTGACAATTTGAGGGCAGTCTTGACTACACAGCAAGCTTAAGGCTAGCTGAGGTTGCATACCAAGATCACATCTCAATAAACAACATTTTAGTATTTCGCAGAAACAGTGGTGTCTTCTAAACCAAAAATCTGCGGTCTTTTTTAATCGAAATGACTCGGACAAAACCAATCAGAAGGGAATATTCAAGTGTGAGTAACTTTTACACAAAGAACATATGTGAAAGCCCATCAGTGCTTTAAGGCTTTTCTATACAGAAGCAGAACTCTGAGGTCCTAATACATAGCCTCAAAGAATTCATATACTTATTTACAGAAAAAGAAACAGGAGAAAAATCAAATAAAGACTGTCTAGCAGGTCCAGTATAATAAGCTCTCTCACTGTGAAATGCAATCTAGAAAGAAGGTAAATACACTAGGAGACACTGTAGCCCTCGGCCTACGGGTCCCACCCACATCATTTCCAATGAGAAACTGAGGTTACTACTCAGCTTTAAGGACGACAAAATTTTAAGCCCAATTAGCATCAAATATTACTGTGATGTGTACTTCAGTGAGCTCAAGCAATTATTTTCACAGGTTTCTTTCATAACAGAAAATTTATAAGACAGTTGTTTGTTTGTTTTTGGAGACAGGGTCTTTCTATGTGGCCCTGGCTGTCCTGGAACTCACTATGTAAACCAAGTTAACCTCAGAACCCACCTTGCCTCTGTCTCCTTCTATTGGACAGTTTTGATTAGAAACTGAATTTCTAAAACTAAGCAGAGAAACTTAGAAAACAGATCTAGTTAGTTATTAAAGACTGATTAACAACTTAAAGCCAGGTAAGCTGCATAAAACACTTCATTATTAATGTCATACTCACCTTCGAAGCTTGCCTTAAGACATCCACCACCACTTTGACTGGTAAGCCTGCCGTGATCTCCTTCATTGCCTCCACACACCACTTATATGCCTTTGAAAAAGTGAGAAGAGAAAAACTGTGACAAACTAAATGGCAGTATTTAATGAAATGATTGTGACTTTTTCCTACAAGATTTCAAGTACTTAAACACACACAAAAACATTTACAATTGAAATTTTCTGGGACTATTCTCTGAAAGTGTGAGTTGATCACACTATTTTGACTCTTATATCTATTATACTTTTCTCAAGCAAAGTGTGGTGGTGCACACCTATCATTCCAGAGAGGCCATGGCAGGAAGATTTTCCTGAGCTTGGTGACTCACTGGTAAGCCTATGTATGAATTCTATCTCAAACACTCCTACAGCTTGTATAAATTAAAGTATTACAGATGTGATACACAATGAGGAAAGGAGGCATGTTCTATTTTTCCCAGAAGTCTTTGCATATAGCAGTTCCCCTTCTGGCTCCTTGGTGTATGTATGAAGCTCATCTTTTAGGCTTCAGTTCTAGATTAGGTTTCCTATATTTTCCTTTCCTTTCTGGAGCATTTTCCCCACACCACTCTCCACCCTTTTCTATGGGAGACAGGGTTCACCATGTAGCCTTGGCTGGCCTGGTGCTTGCTATGTAGACTAGGCTGGCCTCAAACTCAGAAAGATCCAACTGCCACTGTCTCCCAGTTGCTAGGATTAAAGGTGTGTGCCATTGTATCCAGATATTATTTTCTATATTAATTATCTGTTTGGTTGAGTACCTACATTATGCTAGATATTGTTCTAATAAGCACTTCACGTTCATTGATACATTTAACTGATAACAAAGCATCATGGTATGCACCATTATGGAAAAGGGAGTTACAGAGGTCAAGTGGCAGGCATATATCTAATATATCTAATATGAGGCAAAACAAACAATGATCTTTTCCTAGCAGAAAGAAAAATAAAAGGCAAACTAAGTTATTCTGGACAGTGACAATTGCTATTATATAAAGAAAGAAGATAACTAGAGTACCCATTTTGGTAAATCCTGGGCTTAACTGAGAGGTCCTGTCTCAAGCTGGAACAGTGACTAAGATTCCCAGTATCATCCTTGGACTTACAAGGATGTATCCATATACCTGCCCACATACATGCTCTCACACCCATGTGAATACATATATACATACTCATGCATATGACACATGCATACACATGAAAAAGGGCTGGAAAGGTGGCTTAGTGGTTAAGAGTAGTTGCTGGTCTTACACAGGACCCACATTCACTTCTCAGCATCCACATTAGACTGCTCACAACCACCCGTTGTAACCTGGGTCCAACACCCTCTTCTAGCCTCCTCTACACTCGTATACACATAGCAGCACACAGACATACATGTAAATACAATAAAAAACAAATCTATCAACTGGGCAGTTGTGGTGCATGCCTTTAGTCTCAGTACTCAGGAGGCAGAGGCAGGAGGATCTCTGTGAGTTTGAGGTCAGCCTGGTCTACAGAGTGAGTTCCAGAATAGCCAGGACTACACAGCGAAACTCTGTCTCAAAAAGAAACAAACAAAAAATCAAAAATAAATCTATTAAAGGGGGGGGAGAGGGTGCCTGGAGAGATGGCTCAAAGGTTAAGAGCACTGGCTGTTCTTCCAGAGGTCCTGAGTTCAATTCTCAGTACCCACATGGTGGCTCACAACCATCTGTAATGACATCTGGCTCCCTCTTCTGGCCTGCAGGGATACACGCAAACAGAACACTGTATACATAATAAATAAATCTTTAAAAAAAAATTTTCAGTGGTAGGGTGCTTGCCAAATTAAATACTTATGTTCGAACTCATGTTAAAATAGTTCACCCAAAATGACATATAACCAAATGCTTCTATTAAGGCTCACTTAACACAGCATTTTCTTTAAAATAAATTGGGCAAACACCTGTAGAAAATAAACAAAAAAGCCCTAAATTTCACTTGTAAATATTTAAGTTGCATATCACAAACACTTCTTTTGCCTAGTTTTTACATATTTCACTAGGTTGGGCTGTGGGGGTGCACGCCTTTAACCCCAGCCCTCAGGAGGCAGAGGCAAGCAGATCTCTGTGAGTCTGGCGCCAGCCTGGACTTAGACTTAAGAGTGAGTTCCAGGACAACCACAGAGAAATCCTGTCTCAAAAAAAAAAAAAAAGAAAAGAAAAGAAAGGAAAAAGAAAATTAAGTCTTTTTCCATTTTGCAATAAAATCTATGTCATGAACCTAGTATGTGAAAACTGGGAATGGTAGTACATGCCTATAACCTTATCCCAGAATTCAGGAGGCAGAGATGGAAGGATCCTGAACCTGAGGTTTGTCTGGGCTACCTGGTCTTTTCTTATCCAAAACAAAAACAAACAAACAAACAAAACACACAACCTTGAAGACCACCCAATACAAGAAATACAATTTAGAAGACATGTAAGAGAAGACTGGCTTATCCTGTTTCATAGGCAGTTACCATAAAACATTGATGTCACCATGGTATGGACATGGATGTGATCCCTGCACTCGAGAGACTGATAGAGGAAGATCACAAATTCAAGGCCAGCTTTGGCTACAAATAAAGACCCTGTATCAAAACACCAAGTCAACTTACCTCATCATAGTGGCTTTTTGCAAACAGGAGCGCACATAGTTCTCCATAGAGAGCAGCTCTGTTTGCTTGCTGGCCATGTTTTGATAACTTATCCATGTATGTCTGAGCTAACTTAAATGTTTCTTCACCTAAATGATATTTGCAATTTCCATTTCGCACATGAAGCAACCTAAAAAAGACAAAAAAGTCCTTTATTTTTGGTACTTCCAGCATAGTGACCCTGATAACTTTTTTTTTCTTCAGAGCCGAGGACCGAACCCAGGGCCTTGTGCTTGCTAGGCAAACACTCCACCACTGAGCTAAATCCCCAACCCAGATCCTGATAACTTCTTACAATGATGCAGAACCTAAATGACAAGACAGTGGATGCTAGAAATGAGGCTGCATGAGAAAGAGTCGTTCTGTCTGAAGTGGCGCTGACAGTGCTGAAAGCTCCCTGTGACAATCTCAGCCAATTCCTGGAGTTTTCTACATAGTCGTATATTTTGTGTATTCACCATGTGCTAAACACAATTTTTTTTATTCCAAATTCAAGCAGAATACAGAAAACAGTGAAGAAAATGAAAATCAGTCTGAGACATTAGCACTTGCCATTACTTTTCTTTCTCATTTATGTCTGTGCATGACATCATCAGTCGCCACCACTGTCATCCATGCTGCTTCCTAAGGGAACAGTGACACCTACTTGTCCAAACCCTCTGTGGAAGAAAGTCTTGAGTACACTACACAAAATAACGTATAACCTGCTTCAATCTAATGAGTATGAAAGTGTATCAACATGCTTTAGAGCAGACTAAAGGACAAGAATAGTTGTTAGGACAAATATCTATTATAGTGTTATTATATGTCTGGTTGAATGGCACATCCATTCTGAAAATGCTTAGAACCCAGAGGCAATAAAGACATAAAAGACATTTAAAAGAAAACCAGGCAGGGCATTAATATCAGCACTCTAGAGGCAGAGCTAGGCCTAAACAATGAAACTGTCTAAACCATGTGAGAAGCAGGCTAGGCGGCGGTAGAGCCTTTCCCTACCCTGTGTGAGACCCTAAGTTCATTCCCTAGCACTGGACAAACTGGAGAAGAGGAAAGGAGGGATGGGGATGGAGGGAGGATTCATGTCATTACTCTAGACTCGTGGCTGGAATGACTATACTTCTGAGCAGGCTAGTCAAGGTTGAGCAGAATACGAGAGTTTAAAAAAAAAAAAATCAGCAGATACTTGAGGGAGGCTGATGGCACAAGCTTTGCCTATTCATAATCTGCTTGGGCTAGAGAATGAATTTGAGGTCATCCTGGGTAGGGTAGCAAGACCTAGTCTACAAATAAAAAATAATAATAGGGCTGAGCATGTGGCTCATCTGGTGCTGTGCTTATTTAGCATGCATATAATCCTAGGTTCGAACCCCAGCACCATAAACTAGACATGGTGGTGTGAACCTACCATCTCAGCACTTGGACAGTAAGTAGAGTGAGTCATAAGGAATTCTCAGCACCACAGGCAGTTCAAAGCTAGCCTGTGTTACACGAGACTGTCAGAGTGAAAAGATATCAGGAGTTGCCAATGCTCTTTACCATGAGTACTCCAGGAGGATGATCCTTTCTGGCCATTACTTAGTAACTGGCACATGTTGGGGCCACAGACTATTTAATGCCGAAAGGCACTGCTTGGTGTTCTTTGCAGTCCCATTTGTGCTCTATTCAAACACATATTGAACATACAGAGACCCAGCAGCTTCTGTGTGTCCATCTGGGCTGAGAGTAAGCAGGATGGAAGAGCCAAGAAACTTTTGGTGCAACTGACAGCTCTGAGCAAAGGATGTGTTGCCAAGGTTCCCACCTGCACTCTGATTGTGGAGACAGAGTAGCTTACTTTCACAATTAAAAACATGAAATCATATCTTCCTTATCAACAGCTACTGCAAAAAGTAACTGGGGTTTGGTTGTTTGGTTGCTTGGTTGGTTGGTTGGTTTTTCTGAGACAGGGTCTCTGCATAGCCCTGGCTGTCCTGGAATGCAGAGAGAGCCTACTACCTCTGCCTTGCCTCCTGAGTGCTGGAATTAAAGGCATATACCATCACATTGGGCTAAAAAGCAACTACAGTACCACGCCAAACTATTCAAGTTTCGAATGGAAAATATGCAAACACAAAGTCAACTGGTTTCTAACTATATTTACTGCAGCTGAAGGGCTGGACTGGCAAGATGGCTCAAAGCTCATCTCTAGTTCATTAAGACTAATTCTACATGCCCTTCATATAAGTGAAGTGGTATCTTATCTGTATTTGACATAGAGCTCCCTGATGACTGAGACTATTAGCAATATTTTTTTGCCAGGCGTTGGTGGCGCACGCCTTTAATCCCAGCACTCAGGAGGCAGAGTCAGAAGGATCTCTGTGTGTTCAAGGCCAGCCTGGTCTACAAAGTGAGATCCAGGTCAGGCACCAAAACTACAACACAGAGAAACCTTGTCTCAAAAAAAACCAAAACCAAAAAAAAAAAAAAAAAAGGTAGTGTTTTTTCATTGGCAATTCACACAGCTTCTCTGGAAAGTGTCTACTCAAGTCTCTTGCCTACTTAAAACCTTGGGTCATTTGTTGTTGAGTTGTACTTGATACACTTTAAATACTAGACCCTTGTTCAATACATGATTTGCAACCTGTAGGTTGTCTTTTTTTGAGCCAGGGTCAGAGGAAATGGTAGTGTATCCCTGTATTCCCAGCACTAAGAAGGATCAGGTAGGAGAACTGAATTTCTGGACAGTCTTGGATACATAGTAAGACCCTGCAAATAAATAAGGACAAGATGGGTGTGCAGACAGGAAAGAAAAGAGTGAGAGTGGGGGCTGGAGAGATGGCTCAGAGGTTAAGAGCACTGGCTGCTCTTGCAGAGGTCCTGAGTTCAATTCCCAGCAACCACATGGTGGCTGACAGCCATCTGTAATGAGATATGGTGCCCTCTTCTGGCCTGCAGACATACATGCTGTATAATAAACAAACAAACAAACAAATAAATAAACACATAAACAAACAAATAAACAAATAGGGAGGGAGGGAGAGAGGAAGGAAGGAAGGAAGGAAGGAAGGAAGGAAGGAAGGAAGGAAGGAAGGAAGGAAGGAAGGAAGGAAGGAAGGAAGGAAGGAAGGGAGAGTGACAGACCTTGCTGTGTCCCCTGAGTGCTGAGATTACAGAAGTAAACCAACGAGACCCAGCTTCACTGTGTTGACACTGTCCTCTGATTTACAAAAGTTTCTAGAGGTTTTGGTTATTGTTCCTTTAAGTGTGTGTATGTGTGTGTTTGTACACACACACACACACACACACACACACACAGACACGTGTGCACGTGTACACAAGTACTGAAGCGCATGTCAAGGGCAGAGGTCAACACTGAGTTTCTTCCTTAATTGCTATCCACCTTGCATGTGACAATCTCTCACTGTATCTTGAGCTTGCCAATTCAGATGTGTGCCACCATGCCTGACACACCTCCCCCCTAACCCAAGTCTGCTTGCAGGCTAGCACTTAACTCGCTGGACTATCTCCCCAGCTGTTGGTCCTTTTCTTAGAGACAAGTTCTCAGCAGTCCCACCACCTCTGCCTCCTGAGTGCTGGGATTACAAACCATATCTAGTTTCTGAGTTCAATGAATGAAGTCCTTTCCCCACTTTCCAATACAATGCTATTTATTTCTTTTTCTTGTCTATTTTGACTAAAATTTCTAACATAATGCTGACTATTTCCAGTCGAGACATCTTTTGCCTTTTTCTTGACTCAGTGTGTCACCAAGCTAACTGTTTTTCTCTCCACCTCCTGTTTCGTTCTTTTGCTTTCAGACAGTGTCTTCTATATAGCTCAAGCTAGTGTTACAGGCATACACTACCACGCCCTGTAAGTCTGTCATAAATGGTCTCTGGCACAGCAAGGAGTTTCTCTTCTAGTCCTAGCTTTCTGTGTGTGTGTGTGTGTGTGTGTGTGTGTGTGTGTGTGTGTGTGTGTGTGTTTTATTAAGAAAGGACCTGGTTGACCTCAACAGATAAACTGAGATGATAGTCTTAGTTCAGAAATGATCTGAATGTAGATTTACAGTCTACATGTACAGCTGGCTAAGTGAGATCGCTTTCACAGTTCTGCATGTATCCCATCGGCTCCCCATTAGTCACTGAACTCTTAAAACTGGTATTGTAACATTATCACAATGTTTTGCGCCAATTTTATAAACTTTACAGTACAATATGTGTTTCTTTTCTGAGGCAAACCAAAGGTATATTTCTCAAGGTTCTGCTGCTATCAGCAGCGTTGATGGAGGATTTTTTTATACATTTGTAATAGATAGAAATAAACCAGAAAAAAAGAAGAAAAAAAGTGGTGGAGGAAAAGGTGAACACTGCAAGAATACTCAAAAGGGCTGAGAGTTGCAAACGCCAAGAATGGCTTTGCATAGTAAATGGAATAGAACAGTTCTGAACTATAGCTTACTTTTCCTGGTTTGGTCTGACAGAATGATTGAATGCTTTTGTACAAAAATCAGAGCCTTAAAAACAAGGATTTGGTGAGATTGTAAAATGGTGTGCCACTTTGGCAAAACAGTTTGGTGGTTGGTCAAAATGCAAAACATTGTTACTCTGTTACTCAACAATTCTACCCTTAGGAATATATCCTCAAACTACTGAAAATGTGCACCTATGAAACATGTACATGAAGGTTTACAGCAGTGTGATGCTAATAGTAAAAAAGTTAAAACAACTCAAATAGCTATCAAATACTGGAGAGAAATAAAATGTGGCTTATTCATACAATAGAATATTATTAGGACATAAAAATGAATGAGAAACTGACAGATTAAATGACTTTGGTGAACCTTCATAATTTCATTTGTAGATCTTTCCATTTCTAATTTATAAATACATTTGGGGTTATAGATTATAAATGTACTGCCTCCTGTCAACATTGTATACTTCTATTTGATGATTTCTGTGTCAAACATTATATGGAAATGTTTCCAAGTATTTGCCTCCTGTCAACACTGTATACTTCTATTTGATGATTTCTGTGTCAAACATTACATGGAAATGTTTCCAAGTTAAAAAAAAAAAAAAGAAAGGATAGCAGATTTTTTCAAATACTTATCACACATTTTGTTCAGTCTACTATTGTGGTATATTACATTGCTTTATTTTCATATGTCAAAGTACGCTTGCATTCTTGGTTAAAAATCTCACTTTAGATATTATTTTAGATTTGATGTTAGTATTTTGTTGAGGATTTCTGCGTCTATATTTAAGGAGGTACTGATCTATAATTAATTATCTTTTCTTGGGATATCCTCCCTGGGCTTTCATTAATGTAACTTCATAAAATGAGTTGGGGAAGGACTCTTCAATATTCTAGGAGGAGTATGGGATGGACAGGTGCTAACTCTTTAAATGATTGGCACATTTTATCAGCGAAGTCTTCTAGTCCTTTATTTTCTTTGTTAGAAAGTTTGTGACTACTTTTTGTAATCTGTTTGTTATGGGTCTGCTGAGATTTTTTATTTCTTCTACCATCATTTGGGTAATTTGTGCATTTCTAGAAATTTGTTGTTTTAATCTAGATTTTACAACTGATGATGTATAACTTTTTATAAGATTCCCTTATGATTTTTTTTTAAATTTCTAGGTCGGCAGTCATGTCTCAATTCTGATTTCTGACTATGGTTATCTGCATCTTCTCTCTGTTTTTCAGTTAGTTTACTTGAAGCTAAGAAAGGGATCACTACGAGGTGTAGCGGACAGTCCGCTCGTTCTGAGCCATTGCTGCTCCTCTTGCCTGATGACAGAGCCTGAGCCTGCTCAAGCACTGATAACCTTTGCAGAGAACTGAGAAGTAAGCTGTGACTAATTCCAACAATTAGTAGAGCAGGGATGCCAGTCCCCCAGCCAGTGACTCATTTGGAGGTTACCAAGGGTCCTAGCTCCAAGTTGTAAGACTCACAGGGAGATCTGCCAGGTCTTGATGGATTTGAAATATTTTCCTTTGTCCTGAAAATCAGTAAGGGATACTATTTTCTCTCAAACTCTGAGATACCACTATTTTCTTTCTTTCTTTTTTTAATTTATTCTATTTTTTTCTCCTTTTTTTAAAGAGATTTTCTATTCATTTTACATACCAACCACAGATTCCCCTGTCCTCCCTCCTCCCACCCCCCACTATTTTCTTTTAGCTTATTTGTATTTATCTTTGGACTTCAAGTAATTAAACTACGTGAGATTCATGTTCTCTTTAAATCCAGGTTCAAGCTGTTTCCTGCCCAACAGTTCAAGAAGGTTTTTACTTTATTAAAAAACAAAATAGGCTGGGAACAGTGTTGCACCCTTTAGTCCCAGCACTCGGGAGGCAGGGTCAGGAAGATCTCTGTGAGTTCGAGGTCAGCCTGTCTCTATACACGCACAAATCTAGAGCAGGTTCATAACATTTTGGAGATGGGAGGTTGCACTACTGAAACCATGACATAATTATCATCTAAGAAATTTACTCAATTGTTGGGAGTATTCCCAGAACTCTGAGCCCAAACCACTAACACCAATTACCTACATCTAAGTACCACCTAGCCATAGATAGGATCTGCTCCAAGCTCACCTCACACAACACTCCACTGCTCGAAACCAGTGAAGCATCTCATCGTGTAGAGCACACAACTGAAGACAGGACAGGAAAACCTTCTCAGCATCACTGTACCAGCCAGCGTCGGAGAGAAAGCCACCTGAAGAACAGACCATCAGTAACATTATGTTTAACATTTTTTTTCCCCTTCTTTTTTCTTTTTTGGTTTTTCAAGAGGAGGTTTCTCTGTGTAACAGCTTTGGGTGTCCTGGAACTCATTATGTAGACCAGGCTGGCCTCGAACTCAGAGATCCACCTGCCTCTGCCTCCCAAGTGCTGGGATTAAAGGCGTGCACCACTACAGCCAGCTTATGTTTAACTTTTAAAAAGTTTGGCCGGGCGGTGGTGGCGCACGCCTTTAATCCCAGCACTCGGGAGGCAGAGCCAGGCGGATCTCTGTGAGTTCAAGGCCAGCCTGGGCTACCAAGTGAGTTCCAGGAAAGGCGCAAAGCTACACAGAGAAACCCTGTCTCGAAAAACCAAAAAAAAAAAAAAAAAAAAAGTTTGACTCCCCAGCACAGAAAGAGGGAATAATAATTTGAGTAAGTAATTGCCTGAAACATACTTTTATCTCTGTACAGTTGTGAAAACTATTCAAGTTACAAAATTATGGCAGTATATGTTATAAGCCTTTCCAGAATATTTTTAAAGTGGTTTCTGATATCTTTACAAAATATCTCCACATACGTTAACTACTTTTGAAAATCAAAAACAAAAACAAGGCCCTAAAAAGATTTAGTCTCATGCCACAGCATACAGTAAGCAGTGAAAGAATTTGGTGACAGCATGACACAGCAGTAAGACTTGCTTTGAGATCACAGAGACACAGGATTCTAAACATAGCTCACTAAAAGCTATGAGCTGATCCACTTACTCAACTTCTTAAAGTCTACGTCTGCATATGTAAATGCTATCATTGCTGTCACTGTGCTGGAATGCCATGAGAATTCAGGAAGACACCACCTAGATGCTGAAGTTGAGTAGGCCACACCTAGGTATGACAGTTGCTCACAATCTGCATGTGCAGACTGTGGGAACTCTTGGGGGAACCCTTATCGTTAGAAGGTTTAACTCCAAGGCCATTACAGAATAAAACACTCCTCTACTTTGCCATTACTCACCTAGAACAAAGCCAACCTGGATGGCCTTCTCCTTTACTGCAGCATCTGATTCTGCTATGTAAGAGCACCGTCTACTGAATGAATAGGCCAGGACAGAAGCAACTTTAACACCATGATCCATCAAAGCCTGAAAACAATGATGAAGCAAATGTCTGAAAGACAAGAGAAAGGTGATTCTAGAGAGGTTTTTGCCCCTTTAGAGCTAGCTGCTCCTCTATTAAATATAATACCATTGTTTTTTCCAAAACAAGATAAGGTGAGGCTAAGTCTGTAACCTGATGGTACTGAAGAATGGGGCTAGCTTTAAAAATTACAAATGTTCCAATAACAAAGCCAACAGGAAAAGGGAGATGGCTCAGCACGTGCCACACAGCCCAGTTTGGGTCTTAGAGCACACACACGAGCTGGACACAGCAGCACAAGCACCAGCAATCCCAGGGCAACTCTACGGGGAGAGGGGAACACAAGAGAGAGACCTGCTGGATGCTCACAGGCTGGCTAGCCTGGCATATGCAGCAGTGAACACTAAGAGAGACACTGTCTCAAGTGAGGTGTAAGGCGAGGACCAACATCCACGGCCTCACTGGGCTATGAGACCTTGACTCACAACCCAACCAAACTATCAAACCCCTCACTAAGAGCTTTATATGTATTTATAAAGTAATAGTATGTCCTTTGACCTTTTCCCATTATATAAAGTATGACTATTATCATTTTGTTCTTCAAGGCTTTTCATTGAGTTGTAATTCTCTCACCATAGAATTTGCTATCATAGCATTCAGTGGTCTTTCACCTACTCATAAATTTTAATGGTGAAACATTCCAGAGATGTCTACTACTGGTGGCTGATATTAAGTGTACTTAATACCACTGAATTCTATACCATTTATCATTTTATGTGTATGAGAAGTGTTTTGCCGACATGTCTGTCTATGTACCACATGTAGGCTTGTTGTCCTTGAAGACCAGAAGAGGGGGTTGTACCCCCTGAAACGAGTTTCACATAGGCGCTGTCCTATAGGGGCTAGGAATCGTATCTGAGTGCTCTGGGAGAGTAGGCAGTCCTCCTAACCAGTGAACCATCTCTCCAGTTCCTGAGTTACACATTTGAAATGGTTTAAGTGGCAGATTTTATGGTATATATGTTTTAGTAGTCCTTTTTTCTTTTTTGAGACCCTGTCTCCTATCTGCAATTCAAGCACTCATGAAGTAAATGGAGGATCAGAAGTTTAGCAAGTTCAAGGCCATCTTGGGCCACGAGACTCAGAAGGAAGGACTGACGGATGAAAGCACGAACGTAGTATACACACACACAAATTTACCTTTTATCCAATGCTCTCAAAACTTTAGCAAAAACTTCCAATTCACAGAATTCGCTGCCCAGTTGACATAAGCGTCCCTGCTGGTAAAGCTGTAATAATAAATAATAAAAAGAAAAATAATTATTTAGAACTTTCGTTTTGTTTTTCGAGACAGTTTCTCTGTGTAGCTTTGCGCCTTTCCTGGAACTCACTCTGTAGCCCAGGCTGGCCTTGAACTCACAGAGATACGCCTGCCTCTGCCTCCCACAGTGCTGGCTGGGATTAAAGGCATGCGCCACCACCACCCAGCAGTATTTGGAACTTTTTAATTTAACTTCCTACTCGGTGATTTTTTTTTTTTTTTTTTAAAAATGGATTTAGAAGAGGATTTAATGATTGATTTTAAGTATGAATACACAGCAATATCAGAAAAGAGGCTTACAAAAAGAAAAATGTAATGAACAAATTTCTACAACTCATAGAGACTTTAACAATTGTACATAAATGTTCAGAATTGGTACTGTGAAATAGAATAGCACCTGGAACATGCTCACATAACGAAAAACAGTATATAACTATATATTTTATCATATACACACCCATTATTTAAGAAACTTAAATGTTTCTTTTTAAAAATATTTTATTATTATTTATTTATGTGTACATGTGCGTTTGTCCATATATGTACATGTACCTAAGATTAGGGCCATCCCCTGAATCTGGAGTTACAAGCAGTTATAAGCTGCCTGATGTGGGTGCTGGGAATTGAACTCGGGTCCACTCCAAGAACAATAACCACTTAACCACTGAGCAATCTCCAAGCCCCGTTTCTTTATTCCTTAAACAAAACTGGATAATTTGAAGTTATCAAAGTAACAGCAAAGACAGTGTCTAGAGAATACCTTGTCTGTAGAACTGAATGGTATTGTAAAATAAAGTAAGTAAAATTTAAAAAAAAAAAAGCGTAAATTTAAAAAAAGAAAATACCTTGTCAATATGCTCCATAGGGGCCCTTCAGCCCATCTCAAATATTCAGCTTGGTTCTGCATATATTTCACAAGCACTAACATTATACAGTACATCTATCTATAGATCCAAGATGACAAGGATTCATATATTTCTGACTTGTTAGAACTGGTTGGTTTTTTTGTTTTGTTTTGTTTTTGGTTTGGTTTTGGTTTTTCCAGACAAGGTTTCTCTGTGTATCTCGCTCTATAAACCAGGTTGAACCTCAAACTCATTAAGATCTGCCTGCCTCTGCCTCTCAAGTACTGGGATTAAAGGCGTGTATCACCACTGCCCAGCAGGAACTGGTACTTTTTAAAAGAACAATTTAGGAGCCAGGCAGTGGTGGCACACATCTTTAATCCCAGCATTCAGGAGACAGGGGTAGTCAGATCTGAGTTTGAGGCAGCCCTGATCTACAGGGCAAGTTCCAGGATAGCAAGGGCTACACAGAGAAACTCGTCTCTAAATAAATAAATAAATAAATAAATAAATAAATAAATAAATAAATAAATAAATAAATCAAGAAAAGAACAATTTAGGGACTGCCAAGATGGCTTCTTGAGTAAAGGAGTTTTGTAGCTTAGCCTGATGACTAGAGGACCCACAGGGTGGAAGGAGAGAACTGATTCCTCCAACCATCTTCTGATCTCCACATACATGCACAAATATAAAAAGTTTAATTAATTAATGACAAGTTAAAAAACAAATATGGAGAGGGGCTGGACAGGTGGCTCATCAGTTAAGAGATTGACTGCTCTTTAGGGGACTTGGATTCAATTCCCAGCACTCACATGGTGGCTCATAACTGTAACTCCAACTCCAGAGGATACAACACATTCTTCTGGCTTCCTTGGGCACCAGGCAAACATATGGTACAGAGATACACAACCAGTCAAAGCACTCATACATAAAATAAATGAATGAAATTTGAAAAAAGAAACAAATTCAGTTTTATCGTTTTTTCCCTGGCCTCTATTTCACCAAATGCTTTTGAATGTATGTATGCTATACGGTACCTTTAATGACAAATTTTGTTATCGTAGTTCACTCTGTATTACAGTCACTTCACACTAACTCAATTGATGACATCAGTTGCACAAAAAGAGGAAGGTAGCTTACTCTGTGCAGGAAAGCACACTGCAAACTCAGCATACTCTTGAGCATAAGATCATTAGTCACACAAAGGCCACATTAAATTAGGTACACACACAGCTCAGTGATAGAAAACTTACAGCATAGACCAAGAAGCCCTGGGTTCTATCTCTAACATGAGAGAGGAAAGGAAGCGTGGTGTGTGAAGTGTGTGTGTGTGGGGGGGGTACAGACCCAACAACTGCTGGCGAGGAGAGGGACCACATGTTTAGGAAGGAGAACAGAACCATGTTCTTCATGGAATGAAGATATTTAAATTAACGTTAAAACCTGGTTCATAAGGAGAGAACTGCTTTTGGAAATGGCTTTTCTTTTTTTTCTTTCTTTCTTTTTTTTTTTTAAGGTTTATTTATGTACTTTACATATATGGGTGTTTTGCCTGTGCGTACAGTTGCACACCAGAAGGCATTAGATCCCATGGGGACTACAGATATAGATGGCTGTGAGCCACCGTGTGGTTGCTGGGAATTGAACTCAGGACCTCTGGAAGAGCAGCCAGTGCTCTTAACCACTGAGCTATCCCTCCGGCCCCTGGGATTTTTCTACTACAGAAAAATTCACTAGTACCAAGCAGTTATACTTACTTGACAATTTGCCATTACAGAATAATGCAGGAGAAATAAAGCTGAGAATTTATAACCAAATTCCGATTTTGTGGGCAAAATCATGTAAAGCAGAACCAAAAATGTACTAACCAAGATACTCAGACATTCCCCCAAAACACTAAGATACTCAGACATTCCCCCAAAATACTAAGATACTCAGACATTCCCCCAAAACACTAAGATACTCGGACATTCCCCCAAAACACTAAGATACTTGGACATTCCCCCAAAACACTAAGATACTCAGACATTCCCCCAAAACACTAAGATACTCGGACATTCCCCCAAAACACTAAGATACTCAGACATTAAAACACTAAGATACTCAGACATTAAAACACTAAGATACTCAGACATTCCCCAAAACACTAAGAAAAAAACCTTAACTCCCGATGGCTCAGTGGGTAAAGCATTTGCTGTGTTAGCATGAGAACTTCAGTTTGAACGCCCAGTCTGCAATCCCAACACTCTGGAGAAGAGGGAGGAGGTGGAGACAGGGGAACAGCATACACAGTCGAAAAACAACAAGGGGAGGACTGACATTCAAGGTTATCATCAGACCTTTACACTCACACTGTAACAAGTGTGCCAAGGTGCATGTGCTGATACATACATGCACTCACATGTAGAAGCTCTGAGATACACACAGATACATGCATGCACACACATACGCACACAAGTTGTACACATGCTCTCCCAAACCCTTGCCAAAATGACTGACTTACCACTATCAACCTGAAGGCTTAGAATTTTTTATAAAGTAGAAAACATGAAACAAGTTACACAACCATTGTGTCTGCACTTGCCAGTCAAATAAACACGAGTCCAACTGCATGTGTTGTGCAGTTCTTAATATCCCTCACTAAAATTGGTATAACATACTAAATGGAGTTTGAAATAAAATTTAGGGGCGGTGCTTCCTTAAGATATGGATTAAGGGTCTGGAGAGATGGCTCAGCGGTTAAGAGCACTGGCTGCTCTTCCAGAGGTCCTGAGTTCAATTCCCAGCAACCACATGGTGGCTCACAACCATCTGTAATGAGATCTGGTGCCCTCTTCTGGCCTGCAGGGATACACACAAGCAGAACACTGTACACATAATAAATAAATAAATCTTTTAAAAAAAAAAAAGATATGGATTAAACTGGGCAATGGTGGTACATGCCTATCTCTGTGAGTTCAGGGCCTGGTCTATACAGAGAAATCCTGTCTCAAAACAAAAACAAAAAAGATACAGTTTGAAAACCTGCTCTGTCTGTTTCTATACTGAGACATTTAACTTTTCTAGATAAAATGTCTTCATACTTAAATTACCAGACACAGGTAATGATTTAACAGTTCCATTCAAGTTTGTTTCACCCTTAAATTTATCCCAAAATAAAAATTAATATAGTTGACAGGCCAAAGGGGGGGGTTGGAGATACCAACTTGAGATAAAAATAGTATCTAATCCCTAAATATTTTTTTTAAAAATTTTCATTTTATTCATAATTATTGTTGAGTGTGTAAATGCAAGCACATGTGTGGAAGAGTACAAATTTCAGGAACCATTCTTTCTTGCAGATTCTGGAGACTAAACTCCAGGCTTTCACAGAAGGCTTTTTTACCCACCAAGCTATCTCAACAACCCCAAATTTTTAAATGTTAAAAAGCTAAATCATAAATAAAGGGCAGATTTTTTTTGGGGAAAAAAAAAAGCTCAATCGGCGCTGGCACTGGGGAGATAACTCAGCAGGAAAGTGTTAGCCAATACAAGCATGAAGACCTGAGCTCTAACTCCAGAACCCCTGTGAAAAAGAGAGGCATGATGTAGTATTTATAATCCAAGCGCTGGGAGATAGGGACAAGAGGATCCCTGGAACTCACAGGCTAGTCCAGTTCATCTGGGCTGCTTAGTGAGCTCCAGGCCAGTGAAGAGACTCTGTCTCAACAAACAACAAAACCCAAAGTTAAGAGTTTCTTAGCAAATGACACTCATAACAGATCTTTGGCCTCTACACTTTGTGCACATACATGTAACCTGCACACCTGAACACACAAAAATCAGAATACTAAAAGTGACCTGGTAACATTGACTTTGTAACCAATATATCACAGGCAAAAATATCAAGGAGATAGTCACACAAAACCCAAAAATGGGGGCGGTGGTGGCGTACGCCTTTAATCTCAGCACTCGGGAGGCAGAGGCAGGTGGATCTCTGTGAGTTCAAGGCCAGCCTGGTCTACATAGCAAGATCCAGGACAGGCACCAAAACCACATGGAGAAAACCTGTCTTGAAAAACCAAAAACAAACAAACAAACAAAACCTTTAAAATGTAACAGGCTTGGTGCCTTTTTATCTCTAATCTCAGCACTCAAATGATTGAGGCAGAAGAATTGCTGAGTTCAAGGCTTGTCAAAACTATTCAGTAAGTTCTGGGTCAATTTGGGCTAGTGTAAAACCCCATCTCAAGAAACAAAAACAAAAATCTAAAATGTTCATGAATATAAAATACTACAAAAAATAACTAATTTATAACATACTTTTTTTTTCTTTCTTTTTTAGAGACAGGGTTTCTCTGTGTATAGTGTTGGCTATCCTCAAACTCACTCTGTAGACCAGGCTGGCCTCAAACTCAGAGATTCGCCTACCTCTGCCTCCTGAATGCTGGAATTAAACCACCGCCTGGCTATACATTTGTAATAGTTACAAGGTCATCTAGTAAAAAGATGAACTGGGGAGCCTGACAGACGCAGCCTGGAAGAAGCAGGAGTCCAGCAGGTGAGCCCGGCAGCCACAGTATGGTGGGCCATAGGTGTTGGGGTGAGGGTGGGTCAGCCACTAGCAGAGGTAGAGGGCAGAGGCAGGCATTAGTTAGGGGACACAGGTGGAGGCATGCGAGCCTTGAACACACTAGTTTCCTGACACTCGGGAGTGAGGCTGGGCTGACAGTGGAAAGGTGACTACAGTGGTAGTCACTCTATACAGTGCTCCTAAGAGGTGGTTCGGCTCAGAAATCCAAGTGAGTGACAATGGCTCATTTGGAACCATGTACCAGGCACAGCTGGCAGGCACAAGGGAACTTGTGCTCATCAACAAGGGTCTTTGGAATAAAAGGTTCAAGAACCAGTAGCTAATGATTATGTTCAAGATGCACATTGCCATAGTATGAGGCCAAGGTACTTTTCTACTTCAGTTGGAAGAAGGGAAGATCTCAGGGTATCCAGGAACGTGTGGACTGCTCCACTGATGCCTTCTGTTTTCCTGCCTGCCTTTCCCATGAGGTCCAGTCCTTCTCTCACTGTTCTGTGCACACCTTCCTAGCCTCTGCTGTCCTCTTCTCTTCACACCTCTCCTTTGCTCTCCAGAAAGATGAGCTGCAGTTAAATCTGGTGCGGGAACACATGGCTAAGACAGTGTACCTAGTGGTCCACCATTTTGCCAAAGCTGAGCGTGGACCATTCTATCATCTAGGTTAAGGTGAACTGTTCTAGAGCTTGGCTACATCAGTTTCACAGGCTACATCACCGTATCAACCCCAGAATCTTGGTGGATCCCGACACTACTATCTCCCTAGAAAATCCAGTGTTTCCTGCATTTGTTTTTGGTACTACTACTCTCCAGAGCACATCTTTGAGGTCATGGATAAAACCTTGTCTATAAACATGTGGTCAGTAGGTTGAATGCTGGGTGAACACTGCCCTCTCCTTGGACAGCTCATCTTCCCCAAGAACAGTGAACTAGCTTGTAAAGATGATGGTGCTAAGAATACCAACCCAGGAGGAATAAATCTGGAAGATGAACCCCAACTACACAGATTCAAGTTCTCCCACATAAAAGCTCATACCTGCACAAAGATGTCCAAATCTCAGATGCCACTTCTGAAGCTGGAACCCTGCTGGATTCCACACCTGACTGAAGGCTCTCCTTACTAGAGGCCTAGGTCCACAGCTTCTTAGCTGGATCCACAGCAGTGTCTGAGGATCCAGCTCCTTAGCAAATGCTTGTTTCTCCAACCCCTTTTCAATTCCAGTCCCAGTGACTTACCATCCACCGTTCTAGCAATGTAACCAACTCTCACCCTTCCTCACTTGAGGTGTTGGGGGAAATCTGACAGGATGACACAACATGACTGTTGGCCTCATTATCCTCATTTCACAAACCCAGAGCAGCCCAGATTGACAGGTGCCCAAAGTCATTCCTACCCACTGGACTCCCTCCACATCCATCTAGGAGTCCCAAATGGGCCTGGAAATGGGGGCCTATATTCCACCAAGCTCCTGCCCCAGCCAGGCCCCAAGAACAAAGGGTAGAGGTAAATGAATTCTTACCTCCCATTCTTACCAACCTCTAAGTCCTCCCTCACAGCTTCAACTCTGCAGTGGACTTTTAAAGAGAACCTAACTAGATGTGGACAGGGAAGAAAACTGAGGGCAGAGGGATGGAAACGTAAGGACCTTTGCTGCCCACTAGGCTCCTCCTGTTCTCCCAAGGTCTCAATCTCCTCCAGCCACCCTTGTAAATAAGAATTTTTTTTTTGTTTGTTTTTAATGTAAGTACCCTGGGTTTCTGGCCTTTTCTTTCAAGTCTTCCTCACTTTCTTCTTATTCTGGAGGACCCAGAATCCCTGGCGCTTTAGTTTCCAAAGTAAGGTTTGCCTATGTACAGATACTTGTTGGATAAATTATTAGTCTAAAAAAAAGTATGAACTGCCTGATTAAGAGGGGATTTTTTGGCCGGGCGGTGGTGGCGCAGGCCTTTAATCCCAGCACTTGGGAGGCAGAGCCAGGCGCATCTCTGTGAGTTCGAGGCCAGCCTCGGCTCCAAAGCAAGTTCCAGGAAAGGCGCAAAGCAACAAAGAGAAACCCTGTCTGGAAAAAAAATCAAAAAAAAAAAAAAAAAAAAAAAAAAGAGGGGATTTTTGAGCCAAGTGGTAGTGGCCCAAACCTTTAATCCCATCACTCAAGGAGACAGAGGCCGCCTGGTGTACAAAGCAAATTCCAGGACAGCCAGAGCTACAGAGAAACCCTATTTCAACAACAACACCCCGAAAAGAGAAGGAATTTTTTGTTTTTGCTGCATTTTGAGACAAGGTTTCATTCATATAGCCCAGGTTGGTGTTGAACTCACTATGCAGCAATTTGTGAACCTCCAGCCTCCAATCCTGTGGATTACAAGTGTTCACCATCAGTCAGTTCAATGATTAAGTTTTTTTTCGGGTTAGGGTTTCTCTGTGTAGCCCTGGCTGTCCTGGAACTTGCTTTGTAGACCAGACTGGTCTCTAACACAGAGATCCACCTACTTGCTCTGCTTCCCTAGTGGTGGGATTAAAGGCTTGTGGCACCACCTCCCAGCTTTATGATCAAGTTTTTTAAGAGCAAAGGTTTCCAGGAATCAAAGTAAAGCATCCTATAATAAAACTGAAAACCACCATTGTCAGGACAATGCAAGCCAGCTCCAAGCCCAGAAAACTTGGGCAGTTTAGAAAAGAATGAAAGCCTTCCTTAGTCCACATGATTCTGAATTGGCACAGCAGCTCCCCAAGTGAATTGAAATTTAACCACAATCTGAAAGGAAGTTTAGTCTTAACATCAAATTAGCATAAAAATCAATGTAGTCTAATTTCTAATGAAAATATGGAAGTTTTAGTAAAGGATATAAAAGAAATTGGGTGCAAGGCTGGGTGTGGTGACACACATCTTTAATCCCAGCACTCAAGAGGCAGCAGAGGCAGGCAGATGCCGGCCTATATAGTGAGCTACATGTCTCAAAGAAAAGAAAACAAAGGAACAAAGTCCAAAACTACTATATATTGTTCAAATCTTAGAGGGTCTTTTAATAAAAACTCAGAGACAGATATCAGGGTGAAAGCTGAAAGATCAGAGAAGCAAAGCAAGCCAGAGCCACCACCAATCACCTAACCAACTCCACGAATCCTCTGACTGAAATCCTCAATCTTCACCTGAATGGGTCTCAGCTGAACTGCTTTAGTTCCTGTTTCCACAGGCCTTATATACCTGTCTCTGCCCTGCTGTCACTTCCTGGCATTAAAGGCATGTGTGCTTTCCAGTACTGGGATTAAAGTTAGTGTGTGCCTCCAATGTCTGGACTCTATGTCTAATCTAGTGGCTGGCTCTGTCCTCTGATCCTCAAGGCAAGCTTTATTAGGGTACCCAATATATCACCACAACTATATAGGGAAAAAATATGGGGAAAAAACCCCCACAGAAATAATCAATTAAAGCAATTGCATGAGCATACACACATACACTGAAACTCATTTATCCTGTTTGGAACTAATGAAACAGTAAAAATAAACCAAAACAGCCAGGCGGTGGTGGCGCATGTCTTTAGTCCCAGCACTTGGGAGGCAGAGGAAGGTGGAGTTCTGTGAGTTCGAGGCCAGCCTGGTCTACAGAGGGAGTTTCAGGACAGCCAGGGCTGTTACACAGAGAAACCCTGTATCAAGGGGGTGGGGGCGCGGGGAACCAAAATAAATAAATAAATAAACCAAAATAAAAAACCTCAGAAACGAAAGGGGCCTATCATCATTTTTTTTTTTTTACACAAAAAGTAAGTTCTCCCCAAGTTGGGAGTAATATCATTTCATTTGTGTTTAAATATATATGCGTACATAAAAGTTTGAAATGACAGTCAATAAAAAGCTGGGTCGGGCGGCGGTGGCGCACGCCTTTAATCCCAACACTCGGGAGGCAGAGCCAGGCGGATCTCTGTGAGTTCGAGGCCAGCCTGGCCTACCAAGTGAGTCCCAGGAAAGGCGCAAAGCTACACAGAGAAACCCTGTCTCGAAAAAACCAAAAAAAAAAAAGAAAAAAAAGAAAAAAAAGCTGGTATCTCTCTACCAAGGAGAAGACTGCTAAGGAAGAGGGTGCAGCCAGAGAAAACCACAACCTAATGGCAGAAGTAGTCAGCGCTAATGGAATGAAGACAATGAGGGTGAATATAACCCAGCACATCGTGTGTGTACATAAATCTGTCAAAAACACATTAAAAAGGTTTACACAGCTTCGGTAAAGAAGCCACATTTCCAAATCTCCACTTCCACCATTGCCTTCTTTGACTCCCGTTACTGTAATATTCTGGCAGAACTGGTCTCTCCATTACCCTTCAGTTTTCTGCACATTCTAACCATTCTGATCATTCTAACCAGAATGATCCCTTCAAACAGTAAACAGGGATTGGGCATAGTGACTTATCTATAAGCCAGCTAGACTTATCTAGTAAGACCCTGTTCAAAAAAAAAGGAAATTGGCAGCCAGGCAGGCGCTGTAATCCCAGCACCTGAAAGGGCAGAGGCAGGAGGGCTGCCATGAGTTTGAAGCCAGCCAAGTCTACACAGGAAGTTCCTGGCCAGTTAGCTGGAACTATATAGTGAGACACCAACTAACTCAAAAACAACAAAACCACCCTATATATGCCATTCCCATTAAAATCTTCCTTATACTTGCACTCCCTATGTATTTAGAACACACCCCAAATCCTGGACGTAACCAGCTCCGGAAAGTCATCTATCTGCCCTCACCGTTCTTTCCTTCGGCCCAGTCCCTACATCCCATCACCTTAGCTCTCTCTCATTTCTGACTTTTGGATATATAAGCCACTGCCCCACATTAAGCACAAGCACCAGAACTCTGGTTAATTTATAACTCAAGTTGTCTCTACTAAGCTGGGTGGTGGTAGAGATCTCTGTGAGTTCGAGGCCAGCCTGGTCTACAGAGCCGAGATCCAGGACAGGCACCAAAGCTAGATAGAGAAACCCTGTCTTGAAAAAACAAAAACAAAACAAAAGTTGTCTACTAACATGTTACTTCCTCATGGAGATCTTTCAGACTTCTCAATTTAAATTCCATTTACTATATTTTTCCCATGATACAGTGTGCTTTCTTCCAGAAGGAGACTCAAGACACACATGCATTAACCTAAAAGGCATCTATCTGTTAACCATTACTCCACCACATTCTGCAATCTAGGAAGGGGCTTCAGTCACTACTATATCCCCAATCCTTAGCACAATGCCTGGTACTAGACATGCATTAAAATTTTTGGAATGAATAATGCAAATCGGTAGTTACCCTAACCTTTGGATGGAACTTGGAACTCAGAAGAAACAAACTGAAGACAGTCTCTACTCCATAGTTTATAATTAGCCAACCAAGTATTCAGTATTGTTATGCTGTTATTATTTATTCACAGTCCAGAAGTTGGTGAATATGACTAAGGAAAACCCTCAAATTTTACACATAGATAAGTTGCCCCAACCATGTTATGAACACGTTATGAGAACATGTTATGAACATGTTATGAGAAAGTTCTAACAGTTAATCTTATATATTTAACTATTCACAGTATCTTTTTAAAAAGTTTGTAAGTATTTGGCTTTATTGTTCTCTCTCTCTCTCTCTCTCTCTCTCTCTCTCTCTCTCTTTTAGTTTTTTTTCTTGTTTTTGTTGTTTTACAGAATTTATTTTATTAATTTTGGTTTTTTGAGACAGGGTTTCTCTGTGTAGCCCTGGCTGTCCTGGAACTCACTCTGTAGACCAGGCTGGCCTCAAACTCAAAATATACACCTGTTCCTGCCTCCCAAGTGCTGGGATTAAAGGTGTGTGACCCTACTTCCAATCCTTTCCAACCCTCTTTAAAAAAAAATAATTTTTGAGAATGTCATACAATGTTTTTGATCATATTCAATCCTGACTCCTCCAATTCTTTCCAGATCCAGCCCCCTTCACCGCCAACACAACTATGTACATGTTTACATACACACACACACACACACAAAATCAAGATCAATTTGTGTTACACATATTCTCTTGGTTGTAGGGCCACCCACTGGTGCTTTGGTTGGTTTCCTAGGGCCACATCCTTAAAGAAAATTGACTCTTCCTTTCCCAGTGGCTATCAGTTGCCAACAGCTCCTCAGGCAGGGGTGGGACATCATGTCTGAAAGACCCTAACCCTTCAGGCTTACACCCCCAAGCCCCAGAAAATGAGAAACTAAAAATCTAGTTCCAAGGGCAAGCTGACTCAATCATTACTCAATCACCCCTGCCACAATGTAACACTGTAAAAAGATTTCTGTTAAGAGATGTGCTCAAATGTGACTGGGATAACTGCAAGTGTTCCAGGAAAGATCACTGAAACCCTTGTGTAAAGTAACTCTCACTCCCACCCTGATACCCCCCCTTGAGGTTTCGGGAAGAATGTACATGGGGATGTCACTGTACCCACTCTGTGATTAGACCATAATCTTGAGAAATTAGCCTCTAGACATAAATCAATCGAAATGAAATTGCATGGGAATTGTAATCTTGTGGTTTTTCTTTTAAAAGTACCTATGTGGCTGCAGTAAGATGCGAATCTTGCTCTCAGGACAAGAGTAGCCCGTCTGTACAGTCACTTCAATAAACCTCGTGCTGTTGCATCAACTGGACCGGAGTCTGGGTTCTTGGGGCGCCCACTGGAGAAGGTAGTACCCTAGATTTTGGGGTCTATCAATGTCCACCTCCTCACTCCAGGCTGGTATTTTGTCTAGCTTGAAGCAGGACTTACCTGTCATGCTGTCACAACTACCATGTGTTAACTGCCATACAGAGGTGATTTAAGCAACTTTTTTAGGGCAAAGTGCTAGTAGCTGGTATAACAGCAACCTCACTTTTCTACTTAGGAGACTGACAAAAATGGAAAATTTTAGAACAAATTCTGAATATGGTTGCTTTAATTTATAGATAAAAATAGGTGTTTCCTATTTTAACATCAGATCAAGGCAGATTCATTTCATAAAACTCAGAGTACTGAGTTGTATCTTCATGGTTTTGATAGCAAAGACCAAAATGCTTAACAAGGAACATTGCAGTTATTTTCACTAATTTTTGGTGCTGGGGATCAAACCCTTGGTGTTGCACATGCTAACTACTCTAGCCCCACTTCCACTAACTCAATAAATCTCTGAATATTTGAATAAGGCACTGCTGTGGGAGGTTCTGTAGGCTGTGAATGTGTTGCTCTGATTGGTTGATAAATAAAAAGTTGATTGGCCAGTAGCCAGGCAGGAAGTATAGTCAGGATAAGCAGACAAAGAAAATTCTGGGGGGACTGGAGAGATGGCTCAGCGGTTAAGAGCACAGACTGCCCTTCCAGAGGTCCTGAGTTCAATTCCCAGCACCCACATGGTGGCTCACAACCATTTGTAATGAGATCTGGCACCCTCTTCTGTGCACATAATAAATAAATAAATAAATAAATAAATAAATAAATAAATAAATAAACAAATAAATCTTTAAAAAAAATGCCCACCGTCCAGGGAGCAGCATGTAATGACACACAGGTAAAACCACAGAACATGTGGCGACATATAAATTAACAGAAATAGGCTAAGTTTAAGTGTAAGAGCTAGTCAGTGGTAGGCTTGAGCTAATGGCAGAGCAGTTTTAATTAGTATAAGTCTCTGTGTGTTTACTTGAGTCTGGGCGCTATGAACTGGGTGGGACACAAGAAAATTTTAGCTACAAGGCACTATGCCAGCTAGTTTGGAGAAAATAGTGGTGACCCCTCCCACACACACATACCTCACAGCTATACAAAGAACTATTCTCTGATCTAAAATTAATTATCATCTATCAGAGAAGAAAAACAATCCTCAGATTTAGAAAGGTAGCTAAAAAAGTTTAAAAAGTCGGGTGGTGGTGGCAGCGGCGGTGGCGGCCCAGGCAGCGCACACCTTTAATCCCAGCACTCGGGAGGCAGAGGCAGGCGGATCTCTGTGAGTTCGAGGCCAGCCTGGTCTACAGAGTGAGATCCAGGAATGTGGTGATATTGTGTTCTCCAAAATATTGTGCACTCTAATAAAGTTATCTGGGGTCAGGGAACAGAACAGCCACTAGATACAGAGGACAGTTTGTGAGTCAGCTAGCCCCACTTCCCACTAAAACACATATACCTCTCCCCCCACTTTTTTCCTTTTTTTAAGATAAGGTTTCACTATGCAGCTCTAGGGGACACGGACACACACACACACACACACACACACACACACACACACACACGGCTAATAAAAGAGACCCTTCCCCAAAAGCAAGGTGGAGCAGGGCATAGTGGCACATTCCTTTACTCAGGAGGTAGAGGCAGGCACATCTCTGAGTTCAAGGCCAGCCTGGCCTACATAGTAAGACCTGTATGGTGATATTTTATTTGTACTGAAATGTAATTTTAATTTTATGTTAATAAATAAAGTTGCCCTGGGGGTCAGAGCTATTAGAGCCATAGCAAGAGCGTGATGGTTAGAAGAGCTAGGTAGATTTCTGTGTGTTCAGGGATACAGCCAGTATTGGAGACATATGCCTTTAAGACCTGGAGGGCGGTACTTACAGGCAGTGATGAGGCAGTCATGTGGTTGGGTTTAGAACCAATGAGAAGGCAGAACAGAAAGACTATTTAAACACAGACAAACAGGAAGTAGCTCTCTCTCGGGGAAGTTAGGAGCACTGCAGGAGGTAACATTTTATCTCTGAGCTCTGACCTCTCGGCTTTCTCTCTTTTACATTGGCTCTGTGTTTTTTATTTTAAAAAGACGATTGGATACATCTACAGACCTGTCTGAAACAACCAACAAAAGGACCAAGGTACACAGCTCCTGAGAAATAATACCCAAACTTGACCTCCGGCTTTCCACATACACACCTCACTGCACACACTACAATCACACTCACACACAAAACCAAAAAAATCTGGTATGAACCATGAAATTCATGTAGTCTCCACAGAGACAAATGTAAAAAAGTACCCCAGTGAGGGGATAATGATATTTCATATAGCAACCACTGAAATTCCAGACTAGAAAATTCTGTTCACAATACAACATAACCCATTTCTTTAAAACAACACCACACACACACACACACACACACAAAGAAAGCAAGAAATGAAAAGAAAAGTGAATTTACAGCTAAAGCAATACTTAAGAAAGATATCTGGTCTAAGGAGATTGCTCAGTGGATAAGAGTACTTGCTGCCCAAGCAAGAGGACCTAAATTCAAATCCCCATCACCAATGTGAAAGACTGGGCATGGCCACACGTGAGTTAATCCAGCACTTGGGGAGCAGAGACAGGGACACCACTGGAACTTGCTGGCTAACAGCCTAGCTCCAGGTCTAGTAAGAAACTTTCTCTCAAGATCAGGCAGAGTGATAAAGTAGGGCCCACCATGTCTTCTCTGATCCTGGTATACACGTGTGCAAGGGCACATACATTACACATTACACACATTCAACACAGGCACACAAAGATATTTTCCAGGACCACTGGAAAGAGCTGGGGATTTAGCTCAGTTAATAGAGTACTTGGCAACCCTGTGGGGATGCTGAATGTCTATAATCCCAGTACATGGAAGGCAGAAGGATCAGAACAGTTATTCTTATATTTTTGGTTGTGAGCCTAGCCTTTAACGGCTGAGCTATCCCTCCAGCCCCAGAACAGATATTCTTAACCACTTAGGAAGTTTAAAGCCACTCTGCGCTGTATGAGATTCTGTCTCCAAAAAAGGGTAATGGGACTGGGACTACTTAATGGTAGTGGGACTCAGGGTCCTGACTGAAACAAGTAAACTGAAATTAGACATGCATTATACTAGAATGTTAGTTACTAAAATATCACAGGTGAAGCCTAATCCCAGCACTCTGAAGGCAGAGGCAGGAAGATCTCTGCAAGTTGAAGCCAGCTTGGTCTACAGAGATAGTTCTAGGACAGCCAAGGCTACCAAAGAAACTCTGTCTGGAAAAACTAAAAAGAAACAATCGAAAACAAACAAACGAACAAAAAAAAAAAAAAACAACAACCAGGATCTCAATCTCCTCCTCCTCCTCCTCCTCCTCCTCCTCCTCCTCCTCTTCTTCTTCTTCTTCTTTTTTGGTTTTTCAAGACTCCGTGTAGTTTTGGTGCCTATCCTAGAGCTTGTTCTGTAGATCAGCCTGGCTCTGCCTCCCAAGTGCTGAGATTAAAGGAGTGCGCCACCACAGCCCAGTGGTCTTTAATTTCTTGACCCTCCTGTCTTAGCCTCCTAACTGCTGGAATTACAGGCACATGCTACCAAACCACATTATAAGAAACAGTAACTTTGTGTTAGCAAGATGTCTCAGTAAGCAAGGGCTTGCTGTGAAGGCTTAGGACCTGAGTTTGATCCCTAGAACCCACATGGTGGGGGAAGAGAACCAACTCCTTCAGGTTTTCTCTGACATCTACATGTGTATACACAATAAATAAATAAACAAATATATATATGTGTGTGTGTGTGTGTGTGTGTGTGTGTGTGTGTGTGTGTGTGTATGTATACATATACATAAGAAATGATAACTTTTAGAGCTGTGTAGGAGACAAACACAGGTCTACCCATCACCCTATTCTATGTTTGTATGTACTTCATTTAACATGAAAGGTTTGTTTTGTTGTTGTTGTTTCTGGTCTGTCCATCTTTTTTCTTTTGTTTTAGTTTTTGAGACAGGGTTTCTCTCTGTGTAGCTTTGGAGCCTGTCCTGGAACTCACTTTGGAAACCAGGCTGGCCTTGAACTCACAGATATCCACCTGCCTCTGCCTCCCTGAGTACTGGGATTAAAGGCTTGCCCCACCACCTCCCAGCATGGTTTATTTTTATGGTGCTGTACCTCAACATGCTAGGCAAGCATCTATTTCCAGCAGAGAAAAGGAGCTGAAGAGGTGGTTCAACAGAAGCACACACAGCTCTTCCAGAGGACACACCTTCATTTACAACCACAAGCTTTCTTCCAGACTCCAAGTGTAACTGCTCAGGCTCACGCACTCCCCGCTTCTCTCTCTCTCTCTCTCTCTCTCTCTCTCTCTCTCTCTCTCTCTCTCTCTCTCTCTCTCACACACACACACACACACACACACACACACACACTCTCTCTCTCTCTCTCTCTCTCTCTCTCTCTCTCTCTCTCTCTCTTTAAAAAGTAAAATAAAGGCCGGGCAATATGGCTCATCAGGTAAAGATACTTTTCACCAAACCTGACAACCTGAATTTGATCCCTGGAGCTCTGGGAGGAAAGACAAACGACTACTGTAAGTTGTTCCTCTCTGGCTTTCACACAAATGCCATGGCATAAGTAAAAATGCACACATGCATAAACATACTTACTCTCTAAAATAAAAGTAAAACAAATTATTTAAAAAACAAAAACCAAGCATGGTAGTATGCCTACCATTTAGGAGGAAGAGCCTAGAAGATCTTGAGTTTCAGGCTAGCCTTGACTACATGAGACCTTGTCTCAACATCAGAGGGGTGGGAAGAAAAGGGAAGTGTTGGGGAACAGAGGAAGGAAAGGAAGGAAATGGATGCTGGGGCGTTAGCTCACTCAATCAATAAAGTGCTTGCTTGCTCTGTAAGCTGAGGGCCAGAGTTAAGTCTCCAGCATCCATGTAAAAGGATGGCACCCTCCTGCATACTTATGACCCCAACACCTGAAGGTGGAGACAGCAAGATCCCTGGGACACACTGGTCAGCCAGTCTTGCCAATGAGACGCTGTCTCAAAAGAAATGGATGGTAATCTTGAAGATGGTACCCAAGGATATTCTCTGGACTTCACACACAGGTGTACATAAAGCATAAGTTTTAAAACATTAAAAATGGTATGTCAACCCGGTGATGGTACACGCCTTTAATCCCAGCACTTGGAAGGCAGAGGCAGGTGGATCTCTGAATTTGAGGCCAGCCTAGTCTATAGAGTGAGTTCCAGGACAATACAGAGAAACCCTGTCTCGAAAATCTAAAACAAAAATAATAACAATAATAATAAATATAAATTTGAACTCCCACAAACATTGTAGTAGTTTCTATTGTTTAATTTTTTTTTCTTTTAGGGTTTTATTTTTATTGGGTGTGTGCAGGTGCACAAGCCTCTGCTGTAGATATACATATGAGACACATTCAGTCTTGAATGCTGTTCCTCAGGAACACTGACCACCTCAGTTTTTCTGAGGCAGGGTCCTACAGTGGCCTGAAGCTCACCAACTGGGCTAGGCTGGCCGGCCAGGAAGTCCAATGTGGAGCCTGCCTGCCGAGTCTGACAACCAAGTTCAGGTCCTCATGCTTTTTCTTCCAGGCTTTTGGTTTCATACTTCGAAAAGTCTTCTCCATGCCAAGATGGCACTGCAGTGTTGGCAAGAAGGGCAACTTTCACTTTTTCTTTCTTTTTATGTGGTATTTTTAAAAATTTTAAATTACGTTTAAAAATTCTTTAAGCAATAAATTTCAGTCATTTCTCCATGTAAGAGGCAGACCTGATCATTTATTCTGTTGATTCTAATAGGTGTATTTAAAATTTTAATTCATGGAGTTAATTTTGGTACATGATCTGATGTAGTAGTCTAACTTATATACCAAACAGCCAGTTATTTAAATAAAGCATCCCAAAAATCTTTCCCAAGTTGATTTTAAATACAGCACTGTCTGTCTGTCTATCTCTCTCCCTTTCCCCTTTTTTTTGGGGGGGGGGGTTTTCTCTGTGTAGCCCTGGCTGTCCTGGAATTCACTCTGTAGCCCAGGCTGGCCTCAAACACACAGAGACCGCCTGCCTCTGCCTCCCCAGCCCTGGGGTTAAAGGTGCGCACCACCACGGCCACCCGGCTTCAGTGCTGTCTCTTAAGTTCAAACTGTTTTAGCTTCTTTCTGGGCTGTCTATTACACTCACCGTTCCGTCTCACTCTACGGTCACCGTGCCAGTGTCACAGTATATTAATGTATAGCTTTCTAATATACCCAGCTATCTTAAAATGCACCTCTCTCAACCAGTGTTTCAAATTTTTCTTGTTTCATTTTCCCCAGAAAAAAAATTAAGAAAGGCAATTTGAGCTGGGCAGTGGTGACACACACCTGTAATCCCAGTACTCTGGAGGCAGAGGCAGGCAGATCTCCGTGAGTTCAAGGCTAGCCTGGTCTACAAAGTGAGTTCCATCCAGGACAGCCAGGTCTGTTACACATAGAAACCCTGTCTCAAAAAACCAAAAGAGAGAAAGGCAATTTTATTACAAAGAAAGCTGGGACCAGGGAACAGGGTTAGTCCATGTGGGTCTTCAGTGTCCTGGTGGTGATCTTGTCATTTTCAACGATGTAAACAATGATGCTCATTCATGCCTGATTCGGCATCCTGGAGGCCCACAGCATTCAGCATGGCTTGGGAAATGGTTTCAGACAGGTGTTCTGGATCCATGTTGGGCTGCCAGAAGAGACTTGAACATCCCATACATTTGTCCAGAGCAGGTACCACTGACTATAATGTAATCAGTCACCATGGGCAGACAATGAGATCTAGAGAGCAAATGATGTGCTTAAAGGTCTTTGGGTCCAACCCATCGAAGACAGGCTCTACATAGCAGGGACCAAACTGCTTCTCATGAATAGGTTGGCCACCATGCTCATGAGGATATAAGACCTGATCTGCTGACCTTCCTTCAAGTTATACAGGTTCAGCTGGAATTTGAGGCTCTGGGCAACTGTCTGGATATCAGTGACCAGCCCAGCCAGGCCTATATAGAGCCTTTGACCCATAGGAAAAATTCCTGCAAGTTCATGGCCACCATCTGAACCTGGATTCCCAAAAAGCATGTCTGCTGCTCAATGGCCACACAGTTCTCTCCCTTACAGGACATAATAGACATGAATGTGCTGTAGTAGGACTCCACGTCCACAGAAAATTTAATGCTTCTTACACTAAGTAAAATCTTTTTTTGGTTTTTCTAGACAGGGTTTCTCTGTGAAGCAGTCCTGGCTGTCCTGGAACTCACTCTGTAGACTAGGTTGGCCTCAAACTCACACAGACGGCTTGCCTTTGCCTCTAGAGCTCTGGGATTAAAGGAGTGTGCTACCATCAGCTAACATCTTAATTAGTTAACTAATGAATTTTGAGAAAGAGCCTACCACTGTAGCCCAGGCTAGCCCTGAACTCTGAAATGATCCTCCTGTCTCCTCCACCTCCCTAGTCCTATAATTATAGCATGAGCCACCAAGTTCAGCTTCAATTTATTTTCTAAGTTTTTGCTTTTTTTTTTTGTTGTCGAGACAGAGTCTCCATATGCAAGCCCTGAATTTGTGATCTCCCTGTCTCAGATCCTCAAATACTAGGGTTACAAGCATGCATTATGACACCCAGTTTTATTATCAATCTGTACAGTGTTTTACAATTTTTCAGCATGTTCTATCCATTTCTCTTCCAAAATGATTCTATCCTTGGAAACTAATATTGGGAATCAAAGCCATTTATTTTGTAGGGTATCAATTTTTATGTAACCATCTACTTACTGCCTATATTCATTCATGTATTTTAGCCAGTTTTTCCTACCACAGACCAGTAACTATTTCCACCTTCTGTTTAGCTTTCCCACAAAAATCTCAGACTACTACTCCTTACCCTGAGCAAGCTCTCTTAGCTCCTAATTCACCTGTCTCATTTGTAGTTACAGCTGCTCTGTAGACCAAGCTGGCCTACAACTCACAGAAATCCACCTGCTTCTGCCTCCCAAGTGCTGCGATTAAAATGGCTGGCACTACTACACCTGGCTAAAAATTTCATTTTATCTTATGTGTATGAGTGTTTTGCTTGTATGTATGTCTGTGCATCACATTATGGATGATTGTAAACCACCACGTGGGTACTGGGAAGTGAACCCAGATCCTCTGCAAGAGCAAGTGTTCTTAAGCACTGAGCCATTTCTATAGCCAAATATATGTATTTAAAAAAAGCAACTTAAGGGCTGGAGAGATGGCTCAGCAGTTAAGAGCACTGGCTGTTCTTCCAGAGGTCATGAGTTCAATTCCCAGCAACCACATGATGGCTCCCAACCATCTGTAATGAGATCTGGTGCCCTCTTCTGGCATGCAGGCAGAACACTGTATACATAATAAATAAATCTTTTTTAAAAAAGCAATTTAAGCAGTATGGTGGTGGCACATGCTTTTAGTCCCAGCACATAGAAGGCAGAGGCAGGTGGATCTCTGAGTTTGAAGCCAGCCTAAGAACAGCCAGGGCTACTCAAAGAGAAAGCCTGTCTCAAAAAAAAAAAAAAAAAAAGAAAAAAGAAAAGAAAAGAAAGGAAGGAAGAAAAGAAATTTCAAAAACTTCAAGGCCTGGCAGGGCTAATGAGTTAATTCAAGGCCATACCAGGTAACTTAGTGAAACATTGTATCAAAGTGAAAAGTAGAAAGGGTGGTGGCTTCTGCCTTTATTTTTAATGAGACAAGGTCTCTCAGTGTATTTCTGGGTACCTTGGAACTCCTTATATATACAGACTAGGCTGGCCTCAAACTCACAGGAGATTGGCCTGGCACTATAATCTGTGCCCCAGGCTTAAATCCCAGCACCAGGGAGGCAGAGCAAGTCTGAGTCAAGACATTTATCTGGTCTACAGAGTTCCAGGGCAGCCAGGGCTACAACAGTTGAAATGCTTTCCTCAATACTTTCCCTCACATATCTTAAACAAGATAATGTAGATGAAAGTATTTAACACTGCTCCAAGCATGCCATCGGGGTTCACATGAAGTATCTAACTATAAACTAGTAAAGTGTACCCAAAAGAAGCAGTATGAAAACTGAACCACACGAAGACAGACCCATGACAAGAGCACTAACTGTTCACACTCACTAATAATCTTCAAAGGAAAAGCTTTAGTTTTGGCGGAAGTAAAAAAAAAAAAAAATGGTGTAACTTCTTAAATGATTTATTTATTTTTATTTTGTGTGCATTGGTGTTTTGCCTACATTTATGTCCATATGAGGGTGTCAGATCCCCTGGAATTGGAGTTACAGATATTTGTAATTGTCATGTTGGTCCCCTGGAAGAGTAGCTAATGCTCTCAATTGCTGAACCATCTCTCCAGCCCCTATTTCTTAATTTCTTACAGAAGAAAGCTAACTAAAAAGTGGCAAAAAGGCCGGGGGTTGGTGGTGGCACACGCCTTTTCCCAGCACTCGGGAGGCAGAGCCAGGCGGATCTCTGTGAGTTCAAGGCCAGCCTGGACTACAGAGCGAGAGCCAGGACACAAGAAGAAACTGTCTTGAAAAACAAAAAACAACCAAAAAAAGATACTAAAGTATTTCGACAGAATCCAAGTAGAAGTATTTTTCCTGGTTAGACTCCGAGTGACTGGCTCTAAAAGATGTACACGTCTGCATACATACGACTTAATAAAACTGACAGAAATGGCGCACACTGCAGCAGTTTCCCAAGTTGAGAAGATTAATTTGTCCTTGGGACCAATGTAGCTTAAATGCATAAAATTAACATTAGTTACACACGAAAGTAAATCAATGTTTCAAAACCCTTTGGAATGGAGGGAGGTTTCCTTCTAAACCCAAAAATTATAATACACGTTATCAAAATGAATCTTCTCCAAACAGGAGGGAAATGACTTGAAATGTTCAAAGCTGGTGCAAAGCAGCAGGATTTTAAAGACTGCAGTATATATCAGCTGCTAATTTTAAAAAAGTGTTCTCAAGCTGGAAAAAGCAGACAATCTCTCTAAAAAAACAAATGCCCTCAAACACCACACATACATAAAAGAACGTATACATCTACTAAGTATCAAATTACACGGTTGGAGACAACTTACTAATCAAGGAATATTTAACATCTAAAAATAAAAATAAAACCTCTACTGGTCATATTTTGCAAAGGTGGCAACTGCAAACTGGAGTTCTCGCTGACTCAAAGCAAGGATCAGTGAATAAATCCAGTGTTCACACTCCAATGTGGGGGAGAGGAAAAGGGAGGCTCCGAGTCCACAAAGTTCTCCTCCCTCTCAGAACACTGCAAAAATTGTCCACGTCTAAGGACACTTACCCTTGAAACTCCTTGGAGAGCAACTTGGGAGACTTTCTGTTCAGATTTTTGAGGGGGAGCGATTTAGGAATGCTGCAAAACTGCAATTTTCATATAGATGGGCCTAATTTAGATTTCTACTTCTTTCCTTCAAGGAATTTCACGGCTACCATTCTAAAGAGCCGGTCAATACTCCCCTATTAATAAAACCCCTAATTCAACACCAAGCGTAAGCCGAAAAACCAAAACAAAACCCGAAACCACACAAAAAGCTTTCAAGAGTATGCAAATGAGGGCCACAGAGCATTTCCAATAATCCCTAAGTAAATCCCATCGGTTTGAGAGAAGAAAGGAACAAGGACAGAACTCCGACCAGCGGAGGGAGGAAAAAAAAAGAAAAAGAAAGCAGTACTGGAGGGGGAAGCGGGGGAAGAGGTGCCGACCAGAACTGGGGGAGGAGCACAGGAAAGAGAGAGAGAGAAAAAAAAAAAGTCCAGCTGATGCTGACACTAAAGAGGACAGGGAGGAAAATACCCCAGCGACAGGAGGACCGGGTGGGACCGGGCTGGGCCAGGCATTCCCCGCAGGCCTACACCGGGGCCGCTAAGGAGATGGGGGGCAGCGCTCGCACAAGAACCCCCCCCGGGGGGACCGCACAGCTCGGGAGGCAGACGCGGGGGTGGCGGGGTATCGGGAAGCCGCCACCGCAGCGGGTCTCGGAGGGGACCCTGCCTCCAGGGCTGCGGGCCGGGCCGCGGACGTGGAAGGGGGTGCGGCCCAGGGGCGGCGGCGGCGGCGGCGGGGTCCGAGCGAGCCGGTCGGCCGTACCTTGTAGTAAACGTCGAACTGGATATTCTCCGGCAAGGAGCGGATGTCGCGCCGCGAGCGGATGTAGTTGTCCACGACAGCGGAGATGGCGGTGTTGTAGAGCGTCTCGGGGATCCACTCGAGCTCCACGGCCGCCATCTTCCCTCGCTCCTCCTCCGCCTCCTCCCGCAGGCCCCCGCCTCCCTCCGTAGCGAACCCGTGTGCGGCCCCGGAGGCTTCCGAGGGGCGGCGACCACGCGGGCGCGCGCCTCACGGACCCGGCCGCCCGGCCTCGGCGTGCGCACGGGGAACTCGGGGACGGCGGCGGCGGCGGCCGCGGGATGACCGGGAAGACCGAGGCGAACGCAGAGCACGACCGACCCCAGAGCCTCACATCCCGCAGAGGAAAGCAAGTCCGGTTCCGTCCCGGCGCCCAGCTCTGCAGGGGCGGGGCTGCGTTGCGGCGTCATGACGTCAGCGCGCGCCGACGCGGCCGGGAAGGAATGCGGCAGGCGGAAAACTTGGGAGAAAGAGCGGGGGACCGCCTGAGGGGCGGCGGGGGCGAGTTCCGAAAGGGCAGCAGGGTGCGGGAGGTGGCTGGGCCGTAGGTGTGACGGTGTGGTGCTCAGCGTGCTGCGGCTGCCCAGCACAGCCTTGCTTCAGGGCGTTCTAAGCGAGAGCCCTCTTGAAGTTTCAGGTTTACATTTAGAATTAATCCTTCCTTCCCGAAAGTGCACAGTGTGGCCAGGCGCGTTGGCACACTCCCTTTATCTCAGCACTCGGTAGGCAGAGGCAGGCAGAGACCAAGGAGCCTCACTTCTCTGCTTTCCTGGACAGCACAGAAACAGCCCACCCATTTTTTTTTCTTTTTATTGTTTTATGTGTATGGTAATAGGTTTTCCGTAAGTCGATAATAGATTTCTCTGCCAATGCAGAAAGCCAGATCAAGCCGAATTGAAAGAGCACACGAACAGATATATTTGAGCAAAGCAACTCCAAGCTGAGTCCTCCAGTCCCAGAGATGAGGCTGGAGAAGTCACATGGCTGAACTAAAGCAGGGAGCTCATATACCCTGTAGGTGAGGGGGTAATGACGTGTTCGCCATTAGCTGGGTTTATGCCCAAGTGTGGTCAAAAGCGGACCACTTTAGGTGGGGTCTTGGGCTACTGTCAACTTCAGGGGAGGAGCCGCCAAGAATGCAGAACTGGGCTTTGGGGCACTTTTTGTTTGAGATTCTCTGAGGGAGAGGTTCAGAAAGAGGGGAAGGGGGCTTTCCAAATCAAGCAGGAGTGAGCTGGAGGTTCCAGCCAAACACATCCATGCCTGCATGGATGTCTGTGCACCATATGCATGGGTGGTGCCTGCAGAGTCCAGAAGAAGCCACTGGATTTCCCAGGAAGCTGGTGTTTTCAAATGATTGTGAGCCAACATGTGGATGCTGGGACGCAAACCCTGGTCCTCTGGAAGAGCAACCGGTGCCCTTAAACACTGAGTCACCTCTCTAGCCCCCAACCCACCCAGTTTTTTTTGTTTGTTTGTTTTTTGGGGTTTTTGTTGTTTTTGTTTTTTGTTTTTTTTTGGTTTGGTTTTTTTTGTTTGTTTGGAGACAGGGTTTGTCTGTGTAGCCCTGACTGTACTGGAACTCACAGAAATCCGCCTACCTCTGCCTCCCAAATGCTGGGATTAAAGGCGTGCACCACCACTTCTCTGCTCTACCCACCCAATTTGAAGGCAAATTATTCTGATGTTTTATCTCTCTCAGTGATGAGAGCTCCAAAGAAACCATCATTTAAAAACTCAGAGGCCGGGTGTGATGGTGCACACCTGTACTCCAGCATTCAGGAGGCAAAGGTAGGCAGATCTCTATGAGCTCCAGACCAGCATGGTGTACATAGTGATGCAGTTCGTTAGTAGCCTGAGCTGGACAACTTTTTTTTTTTTTGAGGTGGCTATGACAGGATGTTGCTTTGCAGCAGATTCTGACCTTGAAAGCATCTCCTCCTACTCTAGCCTCACAGTTACTGAGATTTCAGGCCTGCGTCAACATCCTTGGCTATGTTACACTGTTTATACGAGTCAGCTGCCTAGACACAAGAGAATCAAGCACTGTCTACTGTGAAGCAGAGGATGACCTTGAACTCCTGACCTTGACTTGCCTTTATCTCCCAGGTGTTGAGACTAAAGTTGTGAGTCACCACAGCATGCTACATTAGGTATCTAGGATATGCAAAGTTAGAGACAAAAGAGCCCGAGAATAGGGGGTCACTACTTAGAGAGTTCAGAATTTTCAGTTAGGGTGATGATAAAATTCTAGTTCAAGACCAGTCTGAGCAACATGAGACTCTGTCTCAAACAAACAAACAGAGCAAAAACAAACTAGATATTTAACATAGTGGAATTATTTAACATCAGTGCTTCTGTATCTGGCTTATTAAGATGTTTCCAAGTGGGGCTAGAGAGACCGCTCAGCAGTTAAGAGCACTTCCTGATCTTCCAGAGGTCCTCAGTTCAAATCCTGCCAACCACATGGTGGCTCACAACCATCGATAATGAGATCTGATGCCCTCTTCTGTCATGAAGGCATACATGTAAATAAAGTACTCAATATACATACATAAATAAATCTTTTAAAAACATATGTTTTCAAGTTTCATCCATGTTATAACATTCATTAGACTTGAGCTCTTGTATGCTCCTGTGGGTATGTACATGTGCACCTGAATGTATGGAGGCCAAAAACAACTTCAGGCATCATTCTCAGGCGCACATAGGCCTTATTTCTGAGGCAGAGTGTCTCACTGGCCTGGAGCTTGCCAAGTAGTTGAGGATTGCTGGCTAGGCAGCCTCAGAGGTATGCCTCCCCAACACTGGGATTGAAAGCATGTGCTACCACACCTAGTCGTTGTTTTTGTTGTTGTTAGTTTTGTTCTTAATGTGCGTTCTGGGGAATAAACTCAAGTGCTATGCTTTCAAGGTAAGCATGTCTCGAGTCCAGATTTGCATTCTTTTTCTTTTCTTTTCTTTCTTTTTTTGAGACTGGGTCTCTCTGTGCAGCCTTGGGTGTCTTGGAACTCACTCTGTAGACCAGGCTGGCCTGGAACTCGGAGATCTGCCTGCCTCTCCCTAAGAGCGCTGGGATTAAAGGTGTGAGCCACCCCCGCCCGACCAGATTTGCATTCTTTTTTTTTAGGCTTACTAATACTCCATTGTGTATACATGCCACACTTTATTTATCCGTTGGTTTGTTGGTGACCATTTGGGTTATTCCCACCTTTTGACACGGGTGACTACCACTGCTATGAGCATTAGAGTACAAAGATCTGTTTGTCCCCTACTTTCCGTTGTTTGGGGAATGTACTCAGAAGTAGAGCTGCTGGACCATATGGTAATTCTATGTTTAACTTTTTGAGGAACTACCAAACTTTTCCATAGCGTCTGCACCACACTACACCCCAGAGGCAGTGCAGGAAAGCTCCAGTCTCTCTCCACTCTCAGCTCCTTCTCCAGCACCACGTCTGCCTGCATGCTGCCATGTCCTGCCATGATGATAACGGACTAAACCTCTAAAGCTGTAAGCCAGCTCCAAGGAAATGTCTTCCTTTATAAGAGTTGACATGGTGTCTCTTCACAGCAAAAGAAACCCTAGCTAAGACATCTTTGCATTTAAAAAGTCTCTGTGAATAACAGCGAGTGGGAACAGACAACAGAGTAGACCTGGGACAGACTGAAATAGAGTCTCCCAGTTTTTTTGTTTGTTTTTTGTTTTTTTTAAGAACAGTCAGTTTTCCTGCAGAGGAGAAGGGAAAAGGAGGCAAAGCTCAACTTAGAAAATATGGAAATCCGGGCGGGGCAGTGGTGGCACACGCCTTTAATCCCAGCACTCGGAAGGCAAAGGCAGGCGGATCTCTGTGAGTTCGAGGCCAGCCTGAGCTACCAAGTGAGTCCCAGTAGCAAAACTACACAGAGAAACCCTGTCTTGAAAAATCAAAAAAAAAAAAAAAAAAAAAATATGGAAATCCGCCAGGTAGTGGTGGTGCATGCCTTTGATCCCAGCACTCCGGAGGCAGAGCCAGGCAGATGTCTGTGAGTTCGAGGCCAGCCTGGTCTCCAAAGCAAGTTCCAGGAAAGGCACAAAACTACACAGAGAAACCCTGTCTCGAAAAACCAAAAAAAAAAAAACAGAAAAAAAAAAAAAAAGAAAATATGGAAACCCGACTATAAAGGAAATACATGCGTTCATCTTTTTCCCTTATCACTACTGTGTCCGCCCTCAGGAGGCTTAGAGAAAAATGGAGAAAGTATAGGTTTAAGAGAAGCCTGCACACACAGGGTCCACTTTCACAGTCCAGATATTGTGGTCCTGAAATCAGACCACAGCAGAGTTAGTGAGATAAGAGGGCTTATGGCCTTAGAGAACATCCCAGAACCCACTGCATGATGCTCAAGTGGTACACAGACTGTTGAGGACTGACAGGGAACCAGCCTCTGTGAAGTTTCTGTGACAACCTATGAGTTTTAGAACAACAGAATGATTCCTGTGTCTAAGGACTTTCGATTGGCACTTTTCAGGGCCGTGATGGCTCACACCTTTAATCCCAGCACTCAAAAGGCAGGTGGATCTCGGAGTTTGAGGCTAGCCTGGTCTACAGAGTGATTTCCAGGACAGCCTGGACTACACAAAGAAACCATGTCTCGAAAAAAACAAAGAAAAGAAAAAAATAGATTGGCACTCTGTCACAAGAGCTAACAATTTTAGAGCATCAAAGAGGGCCTATGAGCGAGGAGAAGGAAATCTCTTCTGAGGAAGTTCAGTGAGGGCTGGAGGTGTGGCTCAGTTGATACCGTGTTTACTAGCATGTATGCATTCCTGAGCTCCGCCCCTAGTACTAGGTAGAACCCTGTGGTGGTATTCTAATTGTACTGAAATGTGATTTTGATTGTATGTTAATAAATAAAGTTGCCCGGGGGTCAGAGCTATTAGAGCCATAGCAAGAGTGTGGCGGTGGTGGCACACACCTTTAATCCCATAGATCTCTGTGTGTTCAGGGATACAGCCAGCATTGGAGACATATGCCTTTAAGACCTAGGAGGCTGTACATTCAGACAGTGACGAGGCAGTCACGTGTTTGGGTTTACAACCAATGAGAAGGCAGAACAAAATACTATAAAAAAAAACAAAAACGAACAGACAGGAAGTAGCTCTCTTTCGGGAAGCTAGGACAGCAGAAGGAAGGGTGAGATTTTAGCTCTGAGTTCTGACCTCTTGGCTTTCTCTTTTATATTGTTTCTGTGTTTCTTATTTAATAAGACGGTTGGTTACATCTACAGAACCCAGTGTGGTGTTTCACACCTGTAACCCAGCAGGAGATTGGAGTATCAGAAAACCACAGTCATTTTTAGTTACATAATGAGTTTGAGGACAGCCTGGTCTACACAGCATTTCCAGGCCAGTCAGGGATACATAGTGAGACCCTGTCTGTGCTGGATAGTTCTATGCTAACTTGACACAAGCTAATGTCCTCTGAGAGGAAGAAACTTCATTTAAGAAAATGCCTCCAATGCCGGGCAGTGGTGGCGCCCGCCTTTAATCCCAGCACTCGGGAACCAGAGGCAGGCGGATCTCTGTGAGTTCGAGGCCAGCCTGGACTACCAAGTGAGTTCCAGGAAAAGGCACAAAGCTACACAGAGAAACCCTGTCTCGAAAACCAGAAAAAAAAAAAGAAAAAGAAAAAGAAAAAAAGAAAAAGAAAAAAAAGAAAAGAAAATGCCTCCATAAGATCTGACTGTAGGCAAGCCTGTAGGCCATTTCCTTAATTAGTGATTGATGTGGGAAGGCCCAGCCATTATGGGTGGTGCCATCCTTGGGCTAGTGGTCCTGGGTTCCATAAGGAGGCAGGCTGAGCAAGCCACGAGGATCAAGCCAGTAAGCAGCCCTTCTCCATGACCTCTGCATCAGCACCTGCTGCCAGGTCCCTGCCTGCTTGAGTTCCAGTCCTGACATCTTTTGATGAATTGTGATGTGGAAGCAGAAGCCAGATAAACCCTTTTCTCCCCAAGTTTCTTTGGTTATTGTGCTCCTTGACAGCAAGAGTAACCCTAACTAAGACAAGTTGGTACCAGGATCCTGGGGTATTGCTGTGACAGACCTGGTCGTGTTGTTTTGGGGAGGATTGTAGAGGACTTTGGAACTCTGGACTAGAAAAGCCATTGAGGGCTGAGAGCTCAGTGAGCTGCTGTGTGGGAGCCTGGAAGATAAGCATGTTGGGAGCAGAGCAGACAATGGAGGCCTGGCTTGTGAAGTTTCAGAGAGAAGATTAAGGACAATCAGGGCCATTTGTTATTTTTGAATTAAGATTCTGTGGTTCTGGCTAGCTTGGGCTGGATAATCAGCTGTGATTAACAAGATACCAGAACTACTAAAGTAAAACCTTTGCTTTGCTGGGATACTCGATGCTAGTCAGCTGGAGTTGAGAAATTAGTGGTGATTGAGAAGAGACCAGTAGGGCGTTGGTGGCCCATGCCTTTAATCCCAGCATTTAGGAGGCAGAGGCAGAGGCAGAGGCAGGTGGGTCTCTGTAAGTTCAAGGCCAGCCTGGTCTACAGAGTGAGTTCCAGAATAGCCAGACAGCCAGGGCTACACAGAGAACCCCTGTCTTGAAAAAACAGGGGGGAAAAAGTTATATTACAGAAATAAGAAATGAAGGAAAAGTGAGAGAACTTCCTCAGAGTTGGGAAGGGGTTTCTGAGAGAGGGGAGGAAGCCATTGTGTTGGGGAATTTTTAGAGCAATGGTAGACACTGGGCAAAGGCTGAGGTGATTTCTACCGAGATTGGTTAATTCCCTGGGATGCCGTGGGTTGACCCATGCTCTATGCCTGCCCCCTAGTCCCACAAGGGAGATGCTACCAAGTGTCGTGGTCTCTGTCCATCCTGGACTCTAGCTTTGACTTTGACCATCTGCTAGCTGTTTCTCACTGCCCAGTGTTTCCCCGCTCTAGCCTCACAGGTGCCTCGAGCGCCAGAGACTATACCAAGGTCTCCGTTCTCACATCTGTATGACCGGTTGGTGGCTGAGCGTTAACTCTCTCCCAGACACCAGGAAGCGGCTGCAGTGTTTCTTAGTTACTTCCCTTTGGGCTCCTGGGTTATAGGGTGGTCTCTAAGTGGAAGCACCCTATCACCAGTCACCTTTACTTATAATTTAGTCTGTCACAATTACCTGGATTCCAGTCAACAGCACTCGAAAGGTCAGTAGTGCCTCAGGTATATTCCTCAAGGGCTTCAGGAGGCCAGCCAGGCTGTCGTCACTGCCCCAGAGCCCTGTCCCTCTTCCTGTCTACCTCGGCTATCTCATACCCAGCTCCAAGTCCTCTTACTTAGTTTCCTCGGTGTTTCAAACTCTGCTGTTTTAACCCTTAGTCTTCTGTTCTCTTTACAACATATGTGGGTAACTTGCCGTTTTTACTCTGGGCCTGCTCCCCTTACCGTGCAGAGAATCAACTCCCAGCTCTCTCCTTCCGTCCTCTTCCCACCACAGGGGTCACCTGCTCGTCTGTTCTTCTTGGTGTGCTCACCTCCAGTTACCTTAAGCCTTCTCGGTTTTTGTCTTGCTTAAGTGATATATTCCACCCAGGCCTCCTCTGGTCATCCTAAATAGCATTGCAAATGGCCAGTCACTCTGAATCTCCTTTCTCTGCTTTATTTTTTCCCCCGTGGCATACACCACCTTCTATCATTTCACATAAACCGCTCATTATTGTTGTTGTTGTTGTTGCAATGCTGGGAATTGAACCCAGGACTTCATACCTGGTTGGCAAGCACTTTCCCATTGAGTTACAACCCCAGCTGTTACGTTTATTTTTATTGCCTTTCCACTCTTTCCACTGCTCTTACGAAGGTCCCGCAACAGTAGGGAGTTTTGTCTGTTGTGATTTATTTCTCAGGATCCAGTGAGTAGAGTGTGTCCTCGGTATGAGCGGCATTCAGTACGTGTGTGCTGAATGGAGTGAAGAGGGGGTACAGGTAACTCTGACACTACTATCAAAGTTACTGGTGCTATTTAACTTCCTGGCTTCTCTGTTTGGGTACCCTAAAATGTAGAGAATATCAGGCTTTTGTTTTTCCCAAGTAGAGGTCAATTGTGGAAAAAGTTGAAATGCCCAGCCTCCATTTTTTTATACTCAAATACGATTATCTCAAACTAAGAAATTGCTTCTCTAAGTAAATAAAATATAATAAAAATACATTGGAAGGGGTGATGTACACCCTTAATACCAGCACTTGGGAAGCAGAGGGCAGGCAGAGCTCTGTGAGTTCAAGGTGAGCCTAGTCTACATAGTAAGTTCCAAGATAGCTAGGGCTAGATAGCCAACAAACAAATAAAAAAGAAAGAAAGAACAACAGAGAGAAAGTGCTTCTTGTAGGTTCTTCTACAACCCTTTCTTCTGACCAGTTTCGTGGAAACTGCTTGGACATGATGCTGTGTGACTATGAGATAGTCTTCTCTGTGTTTTTTGTTGCCAGAGGAATATTTTTCTTTTGCAAGTCTGAACCATTTCATGGAAAAGTTGGAGAGATAGGAAATGGAACTGTGTGAATCTTTCACCACCTTGGCCAACTGTTGTGTATTGTTCTTTATTTTGTACAAAATAGTATTTGAAATATTCCTGGCTTCCAGTAAAACACACAAAAGGTAATTTCAACAACTGTGTTTTTCTGCCAAAAATTTCCCTTTGCCAAACTGTACTATAACAACTGTTGAGACTTTGTGGTTTATTTTGTTTGTTTGTTTTAAATATAAATTGACAAGATTGAGGGTGGGGAAGAATGGAGCTAGGTAGCCATAGGTGGGACAAACAGACAAGGAGAATTCTGGGAAGAGGAAGGATGCCAGCCTGCCAGCCAGGGAGCAGCATGTAATGGCACACAGGTAAAGCCACGGAACACGTGGCGACATATAGATTAACAAAAATGGGCTGAGTTTAAGTGTAAGAGCTAGTCAGTGATAGGCCTGAGCTAATGGCCAAGCAGTTTTAATTAATATAAGCCTCTGTGTGTTTACTTGAGTCTGAGCAGCGGCAGACCCAGCGGGACACAGAAAAACTTTCAGGTACAGAGATCCGCCTGCCTCTGCCTCCCAAATGCTGGGATTATAGGTGTGCATCACCACCACCTGGCTCCAGTGCTGTCTTATTTTTAACCACCCTGTCTTACATAACACATCCCTTTTAGATAAAGTGTGTAAACTCTACTATGTAGATGGGTCTTTCGTTCTTATTATTTTTTTTTCTTTTTTTTTCTCGGAGCTAAGGACTGAACCCAGGGCCTTGCACCTGCTAGGCAAGCACTCTACCACTGAGCTAAATCCCCAGTCCCTTCCACTACTTTTTTTTTTTTTTTTTTTTTTTGGTTTTTCAAGACAAGGTTTCTCTGTGTAGCTTTGCGCCTTTCCTGGAACTCACTCTGTAGACCAGGCTGTCTTTGAACTCACAAAGATCTGCCTGCCTCTGCCTCCCGAGTGCTGGGATTAAAGGTGTGCACCATCAACGCCTGGCCCACTACTGTCTTTATAGACCTAGAAAAGCACAGACTTGGGCCTGAGGAGATAGCCCAGTTGGTGACATTCTTGAAGAACTTGAACTCAGTGCCCTAACCCACTTAAAAAGCTGGGCACAGAAACAGTTGCCTGTGATCCCAGCACTGGGGAGGTGGAGACAGAGCATCACTGAGCCTAGCTAGCCAGCCATGCTAACCAAATCAGTGAGCTCCATGGCCAGTGAGAAAACTAACTTGTCTTCATCAATTGAAGAAGATACCCAGTGTTGATGTCTGGCTTCTGCACACACATATGAGAACACACACACACACACACACACACATTTAGGTCAGCAATGGAAAAAAATAATGTTGACATGATGTGTATCACTAACCACATAAAGAACTTACTAAACTCATTTAAAAAAACAAAACTCTCAGGGACTGGTGACAATATGTATCTTGGGATTGGGGAAAGAAGAAACTGAAAACAGAAGGGTAGACAGAAAAAAAATAGTAGGTGGTCTAATGCCTATACACTCGCACCCTGCCAGGCAGTTATTGCTCAATTATGGGAAAGACAGGGCCTCAGAGACAGCAGGTTAAGTGGTGAGGATTCTAGAGCAAAGACAAGAATACTCAGTGATGCAAGTTGAGATAGTCCTCTCCTGGAACCTTCTTCCTGTCTCAGCTCCTAAAATGCTGACAACTGGATCTAATGCTTAAAGAAAGTAACATCCAGACCTCCCTACCTCCATCAGCATGTGGACTCTGGAGACATCTTGGTATTAGATGGGAGCACTTGGCCAGGTGTCAGCTCACATGAGATGAAGACATCCAGTACCCAAGGAGCAGAACAAATCCCAACACTTGGGAGGCAGAGACAGGCAAATCTCTGTGAGTTGAAGGCCAGCTTGGGCTACAGAGTGAGTTCCAGGAAAGGAGCAAAGCTACACAGAGGAACCCTGTCTCGAAAAACCAAAAAAAAAGTAGGCCCCCAAAATCTCGTAGGACTGGCACTGTTAGGCGATGTGGCTTTGTTGGAGTGGGTATGGCCTTACTGGAGGAAATGTGTCACTGTCGGCGTGAGCTTTGAGGTTTTCTATGCTCAGGATCCCATCCAGTGTCTCACTCGACTTCCTGTTGCTGGCAAGATGTAAGACTCTCAGCTCCTTCTCCAGCACCATGTCTGCCTGCACACCGCCATACTCCCCACCATGATGATAATGAAGTGAACCTCTGAAGTTGTAAGTGAGCCACCCCAATCAAATGTTTTCATTTATAAGAGTTGCCATGGTCATGGTGTCTCTTCACAGCAGGAAAAAAACCTAACTGAGACACTAGTTTTATGTTAACTTGAAACATACAAGCTAAAGTTATCAGCGATGAGGGAGCCATGATTGAGAAAGATGGTGCTGTAGGTAAACCTATAGGGTGTTTTCTTTTTCTCTTTCCTTCCCCCCTCCCCCCCTTTTTGAGACAGGGCTTCTCTGTATAGCCCTAGCTGTTCTGGAACTCACAGAGATCCACCTGCCAGCATACACCACCACATCCAGCATTTTCTTAATTAGTGATTGATGTGGGAGGGCCCTGCCCATTGTGGGTGGTGCCACCCATAGCTGGTGGTCCCTGGTTCTATAAGAATGCAGGCTGGGTAAGTCATGGCCTCTGCATCAGCTCCTGCCTCCAGCTTCTGACCCTGTTCGAGTTCCTGTCCTGACTTCCTTCAATGATGCACTCTTGTGCCGAAGTGTAAGCCAAATAAACCTCCCCAACTTGTTTTTGGTCATGGTGCTTCATCATAGCAATAGTAACCCTAGCTAAGACACTTTCAGAGATATTTCTTCAACTAAAAAACAAGATGCAATTTCATAAGGAAACACTTAAACTTTAGAGAGCAAAGGAGCTCTTGGAACTTAAAAAAAGATAATAGAGGCCTGGAGATGTCACTCAGTTGTTAGAAAGCACTCTACCAACTGGGCTTCATCCCCAACCTACAAAAGTTGGAAATGTTTCCTTCAAAAGTATTTTTTTTTTTTTTTTTTTTTTTTGGTTTTTTGAGACAGGGTTTCTCTGTGTAGCTTTGCGCCTTTCCTGGAACTCACTTGGTAGCCCAGGCTGGCCTCGAACTCACAGAGATCTGCCTGCCTCTGGTTCCCGAGTGCTGGGATTAAAGGCGTGCGCCACCAGCGCCGGCTCCTTCAAAATTATTTATGGAAGTTTTATTTATTTATTTTGTTTATAATTTATTTATTTATTTATTTTATTAAGAATGCAGAGCCGGGCGGTGGTGGCGCACGCCTTTAATCCCAGCACTCGGGAGGCAGAGCCAGGTGGATCTCTGTGAGTTCGAGGCCAGCCTGGACTACCAAGTGAGTCCCAGGAAAGGCGCAAAGCTACACAGAGAAACCCTGTCTCGAAAAACCAAAAAAAAAAAAAAAAAGAATGCAGGTTGGGCCGGGTGGTAGAGTGCTTTCTAACAACTCCTCTGCTCTCTAAAGTTGAAGTGTTTCCTTATGAAATTGCATCTTGTTAATGTCTACATTTCCTTATGAAATTACAACTGTTAATGTCTATACATCAACAGTTCACTAACAGATTCCTTCCAGACATTTGATGTCTTGGTGACTTATCCTTTGTTGTTTCTTGGGTTTGGTTTGGTTTTGAACAGGGTCTCCCTATGTAGACTTCACTAATCTGGAACTTGCTATGTAGACCTGGCTGGCTTTGAACTCACAGAGATCCTCGTGTGTGCTGGGATCAAGGACATGCTCTACCGTGCTGGGCCTCTTTGGAATCACAATTGAAATATCATTCCTCCCAGTCTGGTCCTTTCTTTCTTTTTTTTTTTTCTCCCCTCTTTGAGACTTTAGTTCTCTTCACCTTTCTGGGAACTGTCTTAGACTTTGAAGTCTACAAACACTATTGAGGAACTGGGAGTGTGGTTCAGTGGGTAGAGTGCCTGCCTCTCATGGCATGAAGCATTAGGTTCAGTTCCCAGTACCCTATAAACCAAGGGTGGTGGTGCAAATCTAATTCTAATACAGGAGACGTAAAAGCAGGAAGATCAGAAATTAAAGGTCATCTTCAACGCCATAGGGGTTCAAGGCCATCGTGGCCTGGGCACATGAGAGGAAGCTGTACTTCTATACCAAAATGTATCCGTTTAACTCCTTGCTTAAAGACTGCTGCTGATCCACCTTCCCCAAACTGCAGTATTTGCACCTCACAACAGTGGCATTTTACAATCTTTCACAGTCAAATCATAACCTTCCTTTCCACTCCTTGTTCCCACTCTACCCCACCTCATTTCCTTATGTTTTTGTAACCTCGTCCAACTACATTAAACACACACATACACCTAGTCACCAACTAATCACATAGCACACAATGAATCACCTCCCTATGCTCTACACACTTCCTGTCAATACTTACAGTAGGTCCTCTGTACCCTGTGTTACTCAGGGTGTGCCCTGCCTGCCAGGGTTACTAGGTAACTCAAGGTCATACTTGTTGACTATTCATTCTTACTAGCCTGATTTTTTTTAAATAATTTATTTATTTTGTGTGTACTGGTATTTTGCTTGGTGTTTTGCCTGCACATATGTCTGTGTGAGGTTGTTGGATCCTGGAGTTACAGACAGTTGTGAGCTGCCATGAGGGTGCTGAGAAGTGAACCCGGGTCCTCTGGAAGAGCAGTCAGTGCTCTTAACCGCTGAGCCATCTCTCCAGATTACAGAATGGGTTATTTCTTAACGACATCACTAAATACAGGTAAGGAAAAAGCTTTGATGGTGTTAATTTAATTTATCTAAGGCTCCTTTTCCTTGTAGATCTGATCTACATAGAAATTTCCAGGCCAGTGGCTAGAGAGATAGCTTAGTGGTTAGGATCACTTGCTACTCTTCTGGAGGACCCAGCATCCATATCAGGTGATTCATAGCCATCTGTGACTCCAGCTCCATGGTCTCTGATGTCTCTGACCTCCACAGACACCTCCACTCACACTCACACTCACACACACACATATCCACATGAAAACACAAACACCTATAAATAATTAAAAAATCGCCGGGCGGTGGTGGCGCACGCCTTTAATCCCAGCACTCGGGAGGCAGAGCCAGGCGGATCGCTGCGAGTTCGAGGCCAGCCTGGGCTATCAAGTGAGCTCCAGGAAAGGCGCAAAACTACGCAGAGAAACCCTGTCTCGAAAAAACCAAAAAAAAAAAAAAAAAAAAAATTAAAAAATCATAAAGACAAATCTTAAAAACAGAGAAAGTTCCAGGCCACCAAAGGCAACATAGGAAGCTTCTGTCTCAATAATAATTTTTATTGAAATAAGGTCTCACTGTATATCCTCAGCTGGCCTGGAACTCACTGTGTATACCAGGCTGGCCTTGAACTCAGATTTGCTTGTCCTCGCTTCCTGAGTGCTGAGATTTAAAAAAGGAATTGCCACCACACCATTAGTAATTTTATGAGACCACTGTCACCTGTATAGTTCATTGCTGACTGAAACATTGACTGTCACATGACTGTAGTGATGAAGATACATTTCTTTTTTGTTGTTGTTGTTTTATTTTTTTTGGTTTTTGGTTTTTGGGTTTTTTTTTTTTTTTTGGTTTTTCAAGACAGGGTTTCTCCGTGTAGCTTTGGACCCTGTCCTGGAACTTGCTTTGTAGACCAGGCTGGCCTCAAACTCACAGAGATTCTTCTATTTCTGCCTCCCAAGTGCTGGGATTAAAGGTGTGCGCCACTGCCACACATCTGAAGATACATTTCTTTACAGAACAGGAATTAATACTTTAAATGCAATACATGTTGTAAAAGTTGTTGAACATGTAACCCTGCAAAAAAGCTATACCAATTTGCATTTTCACCAGTAGGACATAATTGCCTAGTTTCTGTAATCTAGACTTAATTGGCTAATGCTGGTCTTTTACATTGCCCTCTTTGGTAGGTAAAAGCATTTTCTTATTGACATGTTCATTCATGTTTTTAAACCATGGATGAATTTGAAATCCCCTGTGTCATGGGGTTTTTGTGTGATGATATATTTACTGTGACTGGTGTAATAAAAAGCTGAACGGCCAATAGCTAGGCAGGAGGTATAGGCGGGACTTCTGGGAGAGAAAGGAAAAAAAGAATCTAGATGCACAGGATGCCAAGAGACACGGAGAGGAAACAGGAGGTGCAGAATGGGAGAGAGGTAACACCACGTGATAGAATGTAGATTAATATAAATGGATTCATTTGAGTTATAGGATCTAGTTAGGAACAAGCCTAAGCTATAGGCTGAGCTTTCATAATTAGTAAGAAGTCTCCATGTTGTCATTTGGGAGCTGGCTGGCAGAACAGAGAAAGACTCCGTATACCCTTGTGCATCAGCTGTATTTTGTTGTTGTTACTGCTGCTTCTTCTTTCTTTCTCTCTCTCTCTCTCTCTCTCTCTCTCTCTCTCTCTTTTAAATGTGTGAGTGTTTTGCCTGCATGTGTGTGTGCAACACATACATGCTTTGTGCCTAAGGAGGCCAGAAGAGAATTTCAGATCCTCTGCAACTGTAGTTATGGACAGTTTTGAGTCTATATACAGGTGCTGGGAACTGAACCTGGGTCCTCTCCAAGAGCAGCAAATGCTCTTAACCACTGAGCCATCTCTCCAGCCCCCTTGTTACTGTTTTTATGACCTTCTTATTTATGTTTTCCCCCCTACTCCCTAGTTTTCTTCCAAAATCTTCAGAATACTCATCTTTTTCTAGGCATGGGGGTGCACACTGGATGCAGAGGCAGGCAGATCTCTGTGCATTCAGCCTGAACTACATAGTAAGTTCCAGGCCAGCCAGGGCTACCAAGAGACACCTTGTCTCAAAACAAAAAGAGATTCTTATCTTTTAATCAAGTGGTCCCATATATTTTCCCTGGGTTGTCCTTTGGAATATGTCTTTATTTTGTGGCTATTTGGGGCCTTAAAAAACTTTATATATACAGTCTTGTTTTCAATGTTTTCTGGTATCTTTTTAGACTTGAAATCAATAGGCTAATTTTTCAGAATTTGTCATATCCTGACCATTGTGTATCAGAACACTGTGTACCCAGTGATAATCCAGGGGAGGAGATCCTAGTCATATCAGACAAGCCCTTCCCACACTTCTTGGGTTGGCCTTCCTGACTCTAGTCCGACAATAAGACAAGTCTGATAGCTTGTCAAGGCCGCTGTGAATGTCTCTTTGATACTAGCTTGCAAAAAGTTAAGGAGAACACTCACGTTTTATTCATTGGCCACATTCTGCACAAGATGGGAGCTTACAGCTTCTTTGCTCGGCCACATTCTCACATTTAACTTCTTAGATGCCACTGGGACAACACAACACCGGTTGTGTGAAAACTTAATATTTTCCGTTTATTTTTAATAAAGAGCAATCCATATTTCCCAAATGAGTTCCTCCTCCTTTCTCCTCTCCAAGAACCAATATAATCCCCTCAATTCTCCATTCCCAATTCTTCTTTCATGGGAGTGTAGCTGGAGATGGTTCATTCCTCCTTTGCAGACAATAGTGGCTTTGTCCATCTCTTGATATATCTGTATTGGCTCCTCCATCTTTTTGCAGGATGTTTCATCCCAATTCTGCAGCTTTCTGAATTCTAAGAGGAGTCAGGACACTGGGCCAGCAAAGCATCCTCACCCAAAAAGCGTCATTTCCCATGCAGTTGTGATTTTCTATAACCAAGTGGAGCAGCAGAGTCCACAGGCAAGGTGCCAATCATTGTCCATCAGCAGAAGCCGTGTTGTTGGGGGAGAAAAGAGAGACAAAGAGAAAAGTCTTTGTTTGAGATTTGCTGAGAGTGGTGTCTGTTCTTTCCAGCTACTGAGAGCATGCCACACAAGAAGTTAAAATTCAACTGAGCCTGACGCCGGCCTATTATCCCAGCACTTCAGAGGTGGAAGAAGGAGACTCAGCCTAGGCTACACAGCAAGTCTCAGGCCTGCAGGGGTTACCAGAGACTGTTCCAAAGCAACTCAGCAGAGAGGGAATAAGAATATCCATTGCTCAGTCGAAGAGCTCTGGCTTGGCCTGGGCAAAGCCATGGGTTCAATCATAGCATGGCAAACTTAATGGACAGAGAAGTCAGCCGGGAGAAAGTCCACGCTAACAAGTGCAGAGCAGAGCTCCTCCCAGCAAACCTCTGCTTCTTCCAGACCCCTTGGTTTTCTTTTTCAGTGCTGGGGTTTGAACACACGACCTTGTGTGTGCAGGGCAACTTGACTACCGTTAAGCTACATTCCCAACCACACTCAACTTTTGTGTCTTTGGAAAAAATAAATTATAAATAAATTAAGAAAATTGAAAGCCGGTCAATGGTGGCTTACAACTTTAATTCCAGCACTCGGGAGGCAGAGGCAGGTGGATCTCTGAGTCTGAGGCCAGCCTGGTCTACAGAGCAAGTTCCAGGACTGCCAGGGCTACTCAGAGAAACCCTGTCTTGAAAATCCAAATAAAGAAAGAAAAAGAAAAGAAAGCAAATTGAAAATAATTAATCCAAAAACTCTCACACATGTGCTCTTGTTTGTTTAAATGACCCACCATCCGGGCCTGTAAAATGGCTTAATGGGGAAAGAAAGTCTCTGGGCCACAGTGGCGCACGCCTTTAATCCTAGCACTTGGGAGACAGAGCCAGGCGGATCTCTGTGAGTTCGAGGCCAGCCTGGGCTACAGAGCGAGTTCCAGGACAGGCACCAAAGCTGCACAGAGAAAGCCTGTCTCGGAACACCCCCCCCCCCCAAAAAAAAAAAAAAAAGTTAAATCTGACTGACAGCCAAGTTCAAACCCCAGGACCCACATGGTGGAAGGAGAGAGAGAATCGACTCCTGAAAGTCGTTCTCTGATCTCCACCTGTGTGTGTGTGTGTGTGTGTGTGTGTGTGTGTGTGTGTGTGTGTACCACTTGTGCACACATACATAAGTAATCTAAGTTTTCCTTTAATTGCTTATCATCCAAACTCTTCCATGGTGAGTGTTCAGTACACACCACAAAAAAACCAAAAGAGCAAGCTTTCTGCTCCCCATGCTTTCCCAGCAGCCAGAACACAAGAGTGTTCTAGTCCTCCACTGGAATCTGTTTTTTTTTTTTTTTTTTTTTTTTTTTTTTAAAGATTTGTTTATTGTTTTAATGTGCTTTGGTGTGTTGCCTGCATGCATGCTTGTGTGAGGGTACCAGATCCCTGGGAACTGAAATTAGTTGTGAGCTGCCATGTGGGTGCTGGGAATTGAATTCAGGTCCTCTGGAAGAGGAGCCAGTACTCTTAACTGCTGAGCCATCTCTCCAGCCCCTTCCACCGGAATCTTAATGTTGCGAAAGTGCTGACTGAGATGAACTGCAGGTCAGAATCCATTCACAAGAGGGGCTGCTGGGGTAAATACTTCTTGATAACAGGCAACTGTGGAATCTGCAAGAGAGGTTGCTGGTCCTCATAAACACCAGACCTATAGGACCAGAAGAAGCCACAACAGAGTGCAGGGGTCCCAGTGAACTACCAAAAAAGGACTTGGAATCTCTCCTTCCTTATACAGCAGAACCCTAAGAACACTGAGGCTACAGAGGTCACTGGCTCCCCTTTTCTCCCTCTCCCCAGGCAGCACCACGTGGAACCTGCTAGAGCCAGAGGAATCTGAGAATCTAACCTTTCAACTCTGTGCAGCAGGCTAATCCCTAAGTATCTGTTTTATCTCTTATGTCCTGTTTTTAAATTCCAAGCTTGCATACATATGTTTCTGGTTGTTCTGCTTGGTTTTTTTTTTTTTTTTTTTTTTTTTTTTTTTATTGCTCAGATTTTAGGGCTGTTTCTTTTCTCCATCCAGTCTACCAACCGCATTCTTTACTCATCAGCGGTATCTCATACACTCCTCTTATCTTGCCTAATCTTTTCTTCTTTCTCTCATCCTTATCCCCTCTTTATTTTATTCCTTAATTAAACCTTCCGTAGAGTTAACAATCTTCAAAATCTGTGGACCCTAACAGTATCTCAACTCCCCTTACAGCCTTCTTTACCCACCTTGATTTTTTTCTTTCCAAAGTTGACTAATATTTAATCCTTAGCCTTACCCACCATACTTCCCTCCTGCTCCTAATCTCATTAACTAAAATCCATGTAAACCACATAGTCTGCTTGGTTATTTATCCTCCACAGTTACTGCAGTCAAAGGGGCCCACTGTTATTAGTTGCTTAGTATATTTGCATATACTCTGTGATATATATACTATGATATATTTGCATATACTCTGTGATATATATACTATGATATATTTGCATATACTCTGTGATATATATACTATTATATATTTGCATATACTCTGTGATATATATACTATGATATATTTGCACAGTAGTGATATCAAGCAGCTGTGGTTATGCTTCCAGTTAATAGTCCACTCGGAGAATAATATAAAATTAACCCAGGTACTCTAAGTTCCTAGGTTAAGGGCTTGTTCTCTGAATTCACACTCAACACTACCATATTCAACACCACAAATACTTCAACTGAAAGAATATGACTGATTAAAAAAAAAATAAACCAAGCAACAAAATAACAACAGATGTTTAAATCCCAATGCAGTAACATAAGAAACATGAAAAAAATTGAGACACTATAATTCCTCAAGAAATTAATAGCCCTGCGGTGATGGCACCAGTGAAGGTGAGCTAGATAAAGTCCCGCACAGAGAAATCATGATTGTCAGTGTGTCAAAGGTACAGGGAGCTGGCTGAAATAAGGAAGCCATGCATGACCTGGAAGAGGAATGAATAGAAAACCTGAAATAACTCCCCCTCTTCTTGCTCATCACAATGGAATAAGCCCACCAATCAGAAGCAAGAGAAACCCTAGAGCTCACACAAACTCATGGAGATTAAACAGCACACTGCAGAGCAATGCATGGACCCTAGAATAATCAAAATGGAAATAAAAACACTTCTACAATCAAGTAAACATAAAAACAACATACCAACAGAATCTATAGGCTACAATGAAAACCATCCAAAAAAGATGACTAGCTCCAAGCGCTTACAGGAAGGAGGTAGAAAGGAAGAGCCCCAGTGAACGACGTCATGGTACACTGCAGAGCTCTGCAGAAGGAAGAGCAAAGCCAACCACAGCCACAACATGGAAATAAGTCACTGAGAGCAGGACAGGCATGGGGCTGGAGAGATGGCTCAGAGGTTTAGAGCACTGGCCGCCCTTCCAGAGGTCCTGAGTTCAATTCCCAGCAACCACATGGTGGCTCACAACCATTTATAATGGGATCTGGTGCCCTCTTCTGGCCTGCAGGCATACATGCAGACAGAACACTGTATACACAATTAAAAAAAAAAAAAAAGCAGGACAGGTAGGCAGTGGTGGTACACACCTTTAATCCCAGCACTTGGGAGACAGAGGTAGGTAGATCCCTGTAGATCCCTGTGAGTCCAGCCTGGTCTACAGAGCGAGTTCCAGAACAGCCAAGGCTACACAAAGAAATTGACTTGAAAAAAAAAAAAACAAACAAAAATAAAATGCAGAGTTGGTTCTTTGAAAATATAAACTCAAATCCTTAGCTAAACTAACCAAAGAGAGAAGACTCAAATTTTAAAAATTAGAGATGAAAGCCAGGTGTGGTGGCACACACCTTTAATCCCAGCATTTGGGAGGCAGAGGCAGGTAGATCTCTGAGTTGAAAGCCAGCTTGGTCTACATAGTGAGTTCAAGGACAGCCAGAACCACACAGAGAGAATGTGTTTCAAAAACAAAACAACATTCACCCATGATCAAGTTTACTTTATTAAAAACAATACTATAGGCTTGATATTCATAAATCAATAAATGTTATGAATTACATAATCTCCAGGACAGAAATCACATGATCATCTCCATAGATGTAGAAAAGGTTTCTGACAAAATCCAACATCCCTTCACATTAAAAGTCTTGAAGGAACTTGATATAGAAGAACCATATCTCAAAATAATGCATTGATTGCATCTAGAGTACAGAAAGTTATATTACTACTCAATAGGAAGAATAAAAGTAACCTGATTTAAAACTTTTGACTTTAATCTTTATTTTTACTACATTTTATTTATTTTGTATGTGTGCTGTATATGTATGGTGTATGTTCTGTGTGTGTGTATTTGTGTGTGTGTGTGTGTAGGTCAGAGGACAATTTGCAAAATTGGTTCTCTTCTACCATATGAGTTCCAGGAATTGAACTCAGCTTGTCAGGCTTGGTTCGCAAGCCACCCCTCCAGCTCCACAACCAGATTTTTGTTGTTGTTGAGATTATATTGTTTGTTTTAATTTTGTGTGTATGGGTGCTTTGCCTGCATGTATTTGTATGCACCACCAAGTGTGTGTAGTACCTGTGGGGGCCAGAAGAGGGTGTCAAATCCCATGGGGCCAGAGTCACAGATGGTTGTTAGCTGGCTGTCCTGTGGAATTGCACCCAGGTCCTCTGGAAGAACAGCATGAGCTCTTAGCAGCTGAGTCATCCCTCCAGCCCTCCAATTTGTATTTTTGAGACAGAATCTCACCTCGGTCTCAAGTTGACCTGGGATTTACTGCATAGACCAGATTGGCCTTAAATTTATGGCAATTCTTTTGCCTCGAGCGCCCAAAGCACTAGGAGTAGGGGTACAAGCCACCATACCACACTTCTAAGTTCTTATTTTATAAAACTCTAAGTTATGGTGCCCAGAAGGAAACCGGAATTCAAGAGGCTTGTGTTTGTGTCTGACCAGTCCCTTATCCTTGTCAGAAATTTGGAGGACTCTGAAGAGGCTCTGGGAGACAATGAGCTCAGTGTCTTCCTTAAGGTTTCTTGGGGGAGCAAAGGGTTTATTTCAGCTTACAACTCTTGTCACAGTTCATCACTGAGGGAAGCCAGGGCAGGAACCTGGAGGCAGGAACCGAAGCAGAGGCCGTGGAAGGGGCCTGCTTGCTGGCTTATTCCTCGTGGCTTGCTCAGCCTGCTTTCTTGTACAACTCAGGACCACCTGCCCAAAATTGGCATGACTCACGGGGTGCTGGGCCCTCCCACATCAGTTATTAATCAAGAAACTGCCCCACAGGCCAAATGGTGGGGGCCTTTTCTCAGTTGTGGTTCCCTTTTCTCCAATGACTCTATCTTGTGTCAAGTTGACCAAAATCTAGTCAGCACAGCCAGCAAGGCTGCTGACCTGAGGTGGATCCCTATAACCTATGATGGAAGGGAGAACTATGATCTCCATGTGTGAGCTGGGGCATATGTGTGTCCTGTCGCATAATAAATAACATTTAAAAACCAGAAAGTGTGAAGGTCTTGGAAGTCACTGTGAGGAAGGATGGCTCTATTTTGCTGAAGCAAAACAGCCCCCCAGCTCGGGGCACAGAACTCCGAAAGGGCTGCCTGCCCCAAAACAGCAAAACCGTGTTCCTTTGGCTGGAAGCCTCAGGTCTTTTCCCTCTGCAGTTTCCTCACTTCCGTTGCAATCTTCTCCACCAGTATTTCAGCATGTGACCTAAGTTAGGAACAGACGCCACCGAGCCAAGATAAGGTCGCACTGGATTAGTGTCGGCCCTCCCCTAGTGACTGGCCGCCCGTTTGTGGCTGAAAGTTAGGCAGAGAAACAACCCGACAAGGACACCATGTGCTGACAGAGAGTGGAGTTTTACATCTAAAACGAGGCGAGCCAAGGACTTCGGTAAACACACTAGGAGCTGGAGCTAAGGAAGATCTTGCTTTGTCAGCTCTGGCCAAATGGGGCTGCACAGCCACAAGAGCGCCCTCAGCAGACGCTGGCCTTTGTGTGCATGGGGTGGGGCTGGGGGTGGATTCAATTTTAAACAGGAATGTATCTGCTCTTCTTCACCTCACATGCTTGTCTGTCTCTTGCAGAACTTTCCCACAACCTAGAATTAGTTCCGAATTTCCAATTGTTTTGGGGAACGGGGTAAAGAGTGGGGCAAACCCTGTGGAATGTCTGGAATGAAAAGTGGGAAGATTCTGGTTCTTACCTTCAAAAGCTGTTGATGTAGCTCAATGCCAAACATCAGCCAGCAGAAGACCAGAAAGAAAGGTGAAGGCTGAGAATTTGATTGCTCTCTCTCTCCCCCCCATCCCCTGACCCCAACGAGAAAGCACCAGACCCAAACACAATGCAATTTTCTTTCCCTTTCTTTTTTAAAATTTTTTGTTTTTTGAGGCAGGGTTTCATCCTAGAACTCACTTGGTAGCCCAGGCTGGCCTCGAACTCACAGAGATCCGCCTGCCTCTGCCTCCCGAGTGCTGGGATTAAAGGCGTGAGCCACCACCACCTGGCTCTACATTGCATTTTCAACTGTAGTTGAAATCGAATTGCATTTGTCATAAATTAGTGAGACTGTTTTCCATATCAGCATGGGAACTCAAGGCCAGACACTCAAGACTGAATTATAGACAAGTTATATTGTGTACATACTCTCACAGGTGAGCCCTATGAATTTTTAAAAATACATTGAGCCGGGCGGTGGTGGTGGTGCACGCCTTTAATCCCAGCACTTGGGAGGCAGAGGCAGGCAGATCTCTGTGAGTTCGAGGCCAGCCTGGTCTACAGAGTGAGATCCAGGAAAGGCAAAGCTACAGAGAGAAACCCTGTCTCGAAAAAATATATAAATAAATAAATAAAATACATTGAACTTTCATTTCTTTATTGAAGATAGTTAGCTTGTGTGTGCACTCTTGTGGTCAGAGGACAACTTGTTGAAGTCGGTTCTTTCCTTCCATCATGTAGTCCCGGGGACTGAACTCGGGTCCTCAGGCACAGCAAAGGCTCTATTGCCTGCTGTGCTCTCTTGCCCTCTCCCCTTTAAAACATTTTTTTATTACATTCCATTTGCTTTTTTATTGTGTGTGGGTACACTCATATCGCTATACACATGTCAAGGTCAGAGGACAACTTTCAGAAGTCAGTTCTTTCGTTCTGCTGTGTGGGGCCCGGTGATTGAACTCAGGTCACTAGACTTGGAGGACATGCCCTTACCCCGAGCCATCCTGCTGACCCCTATCTCCCTATGCTCACACTGGGTCTCCCTCGCCTTGCTCTCTATTTGCTGTTTACACTGCGAACCTTTCAATATTTCCTCTGGTTTTCCCTTGGGGACATCCAGCTACGTCAGAAACCGTTCTGGCTACTTGACCTACTTTGTGAATTCCTGCCTAGGTCCCAGGCAGCCTCTCTGTTTTCTAAGACTTTTTATGGCTGTTAGAGCTGTGGTTTCTTCTTATGTCCATTTCATTTCTAGGATTACCGTCTTTCTTCATGATAAGCCCTTTTCTTCTTCATGTTCTGAGAACTAGTCTGTCCTCTGTCAATTCTGTATAAAAGTCTGCCGTGAACCCAGGCGACATCTTAATATCTAGCTTTTTTTTGGTTTGGTTTTTCAAGACAGGGTTTCTCTGCATAGCTTTGTGCCTTTCCTGGAGCTCACTTGGTAGCCCAGGCTGGCCTCGAACTCACAGAGATCCGCCTGGCTCTGCCTCACGAGTGCTGGGATTAAAGGTGAGCGGCACCACTGCCCAGCTTAATGTCTAGCTCTTTGAGGGCTGATAACAAAAACCTCTTTCATTCAATAACATGTGTATGTGTGTACACATGCAGGTTGTATGTGTGTACACATGCAGGTTGTATGTGTATGCACAACCTTGGCTGTGGTCTTCAGGAAACACCATCTACTGCCTTTGAAAGAAGGTCTCTCATTAGCCTGGAGTTCATTAATCAGATTAGCACTGTCTGGCCACTGAGTTCCAGGAATCTCTTGTCTCTCCATCCCCAGCGTGTGCCACCACGCTGGTGTATTCCTTACTTATCTCATTATGTGACAAATACCCAGACAACACAGCTAAGGAAGGTCTGCTCTGGCTTACAGTTCCAGGGGACACAGTCCGCCATGGCAGGGAAGAACATGTGAGCTGGCTGCTCACGTTGTGGCCTCTACCAGGAAGCAGAGTGATGGGTGGTAGTCCTCATCTTGCCTTCTCCTTTGGTATGTACTCCAGGACCCCAGCCCAGGGAATGGTGCCGCCCACCTTTAGGATGGGTCTTCCCACCTCAATTAACCTACTCGAAAAATACCTTCCCACACATGTCCATGGACCTGTCTGCATGGCGATGCTAAATCCCCTCTAGTTAACAGCCAAGATTAACTGTCACACCCAGGGTTTTTACATGGGTTTTGGGAACTGAAGCACTGACTGAGCTATGTCCCCACTCCTAACAAGTGTTCTTAGAGTGGATCGTTTCTTCATGAAGGGTTTACTCTGCCCTAAACTAGACATCAACCTTGTAACTTTGGATCATTCTCTAAAGAATCTATCTGGCTTCCTAATTTTATGTACTGCACTTTGGAAACGCCCCCTGGTGGACACATACAATGTTGCATCTAATGATAACGACCAGTCACAAGGGGTTAACAGACCCTCCAGCAGGGTCAACCTGGTTGAGCAAACAAGCCATAACGACCTGTCTGGATGCCACCATGTCTTTTCTGCCTATTCCTACCTACAAACTTTAATCACAATGTAAAGTGTTTATCTAATTATCTTTATCAATAAAAACTCAGGAGTCAGATGTCAGAGTAAAGACCTGAATGATCAGAGAAGGAGCGGAGAAGCTACCAGTGGACGTCCTCCTCTCTTTCCTCCATCCAAAAGGGCTGAGACCCTCTCTCAGACCCGCCCTACTACTTCCTGTCTCTCTATCTGTCTTCAGTCCTCCAAACTCTCAAGGGTTAATTGGGTCAGCTAGTAGCTAGCTCCACCCTCTTGTTCAAAGCAAAAAAAAAAAAATTTTTTTTTTGGTTTTGTTTTTTGTTTGTTTGTTTTTTGAGACAGAGTTTCTCTGTGTAGTTTTGGTGCTTGTCCTGGAGCTTGCTCTGTAGACCAGGCTGGCCTCGAACTCACAGAGATCTGTCTGGCTCTGCCACCCGAGTGCTAGGATTAAAGGCGTGCGCCACCGCCGCCCGGCCCAAAGAAAATTTTATTGTCAGTCTCGGGAGCATCAGAATGCTCTATGCAGTCATTTTAAAAAAAAAGTTCCTTCTTCCAATTCTCATTTTACCATTCCTGTTGTTTGCTACTTTACTGGCATGGCATTTCAGGGATTAGCGGGTAGCAGTGGCACAATCCTGGAATCCCAACACTTGCAGGTGGGAGCAGGAGAATCAGGAGGTCAAGGCTATCCTCATCTATATAGTGAGTTGCCAGCCTGGGCTACATGAGACTCTGTCTCACACAAAACACAACAAGTTTTGGAAAGTATATGGAGCAAGAGGCTGAGGTGCTAAGCAAAGCAGAAAGGCAGTGACCGGCATGGCCATCCCCTATCAACACAGAATAAGTCGCCAACAGGAAAATTTCTAAACCAAAACCCCATAGATCACACATGACTCCGACAGGCGTTTCCATACTTGAATATATGTGTATGCATAAATCATGACCTTTTTTTGTTTTGTTTTGTTTTTCCTGGAGCTGAGGACCGAACCCAGGGCCTTGCGCTTGCTAGGCAAGCACTCCACCACTGAGCTAAATCCCCAACCCTAAATCATGACCTTTAGTCTCAACCAAAAAGTAAGAATTGCTGACAGGGCTCCTCTCCTTGTAGTGGCCTCCTCTGGCACAGACACAGCCTGCTGCTTGTGGGAGTTGTCCTCAGGGACCGTGCAGACAACCCTCTCCAGTAGCCACTCAAGCCTCTGATTGGCTGCTTTTCCTAGTCCAGGCTCCAGGCAGGTATGCAGGGTGCCTTGGGGAAGGCCCAGGGCACGGTGGCTATAGTTCACATCGGCCACGTCAGCCGAGCCATCTGCACCGAGCTGTAGGACGAGAAGCACGGGACCCGCCCTGCAGAGGGCCGACTTCTGGCTCCCTGGCTGCAAAGAAATGAGGCTTCGTGGAAGTTAGGGAAGATAAACCAGAAGACGTGGTAGCTGAGTCATCGCCTCTGCTTTGGTGGCTGTGGGGTTAAATACTTCTGACGTTATGGTCCTCTAACAAAGTGGTTAGGCCCCACACTCCAAATGGCTTCCCCCCCCCCCTTTGGTTTTTTTGAGACAGGGTTTCTCCGAGTAGTTTTGGTGCCTGTCCTGGAACTCACTCTGTAGACCAGGCTAGCCTCGAACTCACAGGGATCCGCCTGCCTCTGCCTCCCGAGTGCTCGGATTAAAGGCATGCGCCACCACTGTCTGGTAATCTTTTTTCCTTTTTTTTTTCCCTGAAAGCTAAGAAGTCCCAAACATAGATCACTTACAGATTAAAACTTTTTAAAAGATTATTTTTGGTTTTTCGAGACAGGGTTTCTTTGTTCAGCCTTAGGTGTCCGGGAACTCTTGCTGTTCTTGACTGGGCTGGCCCCAAAGTCACAGAGATCCACTTGCCTCTGCCTCCCCTGTCCTGAGATGAAAGGCGTGTACCACCACCACCCTGCGGATTTATTTTTTATTTTAATGTATATGCATGTATTTTTGTACTTGAGTCGTATGAGTGCCCCTTACATGCAGTTACCGGCACAGGCCAGAAGGGGGCATCAGATTCCCCTGGCACTGGGTTCAAGGAATTCAACCTGGGGTTGGAGAAGCAACAAGTGCTGCCAATCACTGAACTATCCTTCCATCCCCACAGATGAATCTTAATATGGGAAATGTAAGAGCCAAACTGAAATCCCCATTTCAGAGTTTAGACAGAAAGGAACGATCCAATACTTGAAATGTTGAATTATCCGTGATTGCGCCACACGGGTACAGCCTTTGCCGTTTCTTCCTGCTCTGTCCGCGGTTGGGGGAGATACAGCATCTCCACTTCTTTGCTAGCCAGGAGCTGCACATTTGAATTTCAGCTTACAGAGGAACACAAACAGACTGCTATCAGAACTTACATGGTGGGGTTATGGTGTTTTATCCGTTTCTCGAAACCCCCAGAGACCACCAAGGAGCCGGTTTCCGATGCAAGCACATAGGGGTCCTTTTACTCAGGTTCAACCTGGGCCGCCACATGGCAGATGGAAGGAAATGTGGCGGCCAGGAGCCCACTAATGAAGAAAATGCTCTACAGCAACTGCCACCCTTTAATACAGTTCCTCTTGTTGTGGTGACCCTCAATCATGAAATCATTTTGTTGCTACCTCATAACTCTAATTTTGCTACCGTTATCAATTGTAATGTAAATATCTGATATACAACCCCAAAGGGGCCAAGACCCACAGGTTGAGAACTGCTGCTCCACAGGCTTGTCTAACAGATGGACCCTATGGAGGCATTTTCTTAACGGAGGTCTCATCCTTTCAGATGACTCTAGCTTGGGTCAAGGTGACGTAAAGGTAGGCAGGCACCGTGGAGGTTTTTTGGTAGCATTAGAGATTGAAACCGGGTCTCAAACACGCTAAGCAAGCACCGTAGCCCCGGAGCCCTTTCTGTATTTTGTAATTTTATTTATTTATTTCAGATTCACTGGGGGTGATGTACCTGTGAGGATCAGAGAACAACTTTTGGGACTTGGTTGTGTCCTTCTGCTCTGTGTGTCCGGAGGAGGACACTCAAGTAGCCTGGTAGCAGGGCATCTTTAGCTGATGAGCCCTCCTGCCGGGCACTGGTTTTTGTTTTTTTGCTCGCTTGTTTTTTTTTTTTTTTTTTTTTTTTTTTTTTTTTTTTCCTGTTTGTGGCAAGGTCTTTTGTAGCCCAGACTGGCCTAGAACTTATTATGTCATCACGGATGACCTTGAACTCCTAATCTTCCTGCTTCCACTTCTCAAGTCCTAGAGTTACAGGTATGTACCCCCACTCCAGGGTGTATTTCATTTGGAGACCGGGTCTCACTGAGTTGCTCAGGCAGGCCTTGAGCTTATGATCTTCCTGCCTCAGACTCCTAAGTAATTGGGATGATAGGTTTGCAACACCAGACCCAGCCAAAATGTTTTAACTGTGATGAGAAAATTGAAAATGTCAGGAGAAATGAATTGAGTGTGATTCCACGAGGGCACTTGGGAGACAAAACCAGGAAGATCTGGAATTCGAGGTCATCCTCGTCTACCTGGGGAATGTGAGGCCAGCCCGGACTCAATGAAACACTGTTTTAGAAATAAATCAACAACCAAAGCCAGGTGTGCCAGCTCGAACCCATAAAACCAGCCTGAGGAGGCTGAGGCTGGAGAATTGCCGTAAATTCAAGTCCAGACTGGACTATGCAGAAACAGCCGGTACCAACAGTGCCCACAAGTGTCCCCTGTATCTAGAACATCCTGTCTGAGGACAATCTCCATGGGAGCCTTGGGAGATCATAGGCAGGTGCATGGCAGGGCCACCCTCATTTGAGGAGATGAGGCGAGTGAGAATCCAGCCTCCTGTCTGTCAGAGGGAGCCTTCCTTCTAGATGTCCCTGTTTCTGCGGTTTCTCAGGAGGCTTCTGCTGCTAACAGGAACAAGTTAATAATGAAGCTTCTGTGATCTTTCTTCCATTCCTTAGTTCACCATTCCCAGTTCATGCCGCGGTCACCTTCCAAGTAAACCTCTTCACTCGCCCCCATGCCAGGCTCTCTGTCAGTGAACCCCATGTGTTCCCGAGAGACAAGTGAGACTCAGGAAGGTGTTGACTGGGGTTCTCTTAGTAATCTAAGAAGAGTATATTTACTTCCTCGTTCCCTTTTGTTTGATTAGGCAGAATGACATCTACTCCCATCTTCTTCACCTTCGTGTTCAGTCCTCCGTGGATGCCCTGACATCGCCCTGGGTCTTACAAACCTGCCGATCCTTGTCTGGGAGAGCTGAGTAACTTCCCTCTGCCCAGAGCACATCCGCCCCTCCTGTGGCTGGCTCTGTGTGGCTGGCTGTTGCGTCCTTTAAAGCTACCTTTATTTTTCCGTTTGTTTGTTATGTGTGTGATGGCATGTACGACACATGTGTGGAGGTCAGAGGACAACCATCCAGGAGTCAGCTCTCTCCTCCCGCCGGTGCAGGTCCCCGCAGTCAAATCCAGGCTTGTTGGCAAGCACCTTTACCCAATGAACCATCTCACTGTCATTCAAATCTCAGTGCAACTCCCAGTGCGTCAAAGAGGAAGACCTTGACCGTGAAAAATAACCCCCACATGCACACCCACGTTACATTGACGTAATTCTTTGACTTCTTTTCCTCACAGCAGGCAGGAATTTATCTGCTATGTGGGTGCTGGGAATTGAACCCTGGTCCTCCGGAGGAGCAGCCAGTACTTTTAACTGCTGAGCCATCTCTCCAGTCCACTTATTTATTGATGATTGATTTCTTCAGTTAGAACCTAAGCTCCTAAGTACAATTAGGCATTCAGTGTACATTTGCTGACTAATACATCTTTTTGAGTTTTGCTTGGAAATAATTGATAATCTTTTCTTAAACACATGCTTAAAAGCAATACAGACTCTAATCCAGCTAGTGTCTGAGAAGGGGCAGATTATGTCCTTAATTACGTCACCAGCCCACAACAGCTTCCCAGCCTAAAAAGTGGGCGTGCCCTCTCTGTGCTCTCTCTTTCTGTATTCTCTCTCTTACCCCATATTCTCTCCTCTCTCTCTCTCTCTCTCTCTCTCTCTCTCTCTCTCTCTCTCCCTCTCTCCCTCTCTCGCTCTCTCGCTCTCTCTCTGTCTCTCACAATAAAGCTCTAGAAAGTTAACCATGGCTCGTGATTCTTCCACCACCAGGCATCCAGTACTCTCTTCCATCAGCATGGCCAGCCACCAGCACCACCGCATAACCAACACCTTCTACATATATGACATTAATCCCAGCACGTGGGAGGCAGAGGCAGGCAGATCTCTGTGAGTTCAACGTCAGTCTGTTCTATAGAGTGAGAAACAAAATTTTAGTTTTGTGTGTGCACAGTGGTGCATCTGAGTGTGGGTGCCTGCGGAGGTCAGATGTTGGAGCCCCAGGAGCTGGAGTTACAGGTGGTTGTGAGAGGCCCAACATGGGTGTTGCAATCTGAACCCAGGTCCTTTGGAAGAGCAACTTACACTCTTAGCTGCCAACCCACGTCTCCAGCTCAAGATGAAGTATTGACCCCAGCACGTTCTGTGAATGAAGTGGAGAATGTCCACGTATGAATCTTGCCTTGTTGTGGATTTGAATGGATACTAATGTTGATGGAGGAAGGGGAACAATCAAAGAACTCCGCCCCCCCCACTAGAGACAGGGTTTCTCTGTGTAACCACCATGGCTGTCCTGGAACTTGTATTGTCGGCCAGGCTGGCCTCAAACTCACGGAGAGCCACCACGGCTCAGTCAAACTTCTTGAAGAGCAATAACTTGAGCCTGGCGTGGTGGTAGTTCACGCCTTTAATAATGTACTTGGAAGGCAGAACTAGGATGAGTTTAAGGCCAGCTTGGTTTACCCAGGGAGTTAAAGGCCGAAAAAGAACCCATTCTTGGGTCAGGAGAGACGGCGCAGTGGTTAAGAGCATTTGCTGTTCTTGCAGAGGACCCGTGATGGGCGACTTACCACTGCTTAGAGCTCCTCTCCGGTGATCCGATGCTCTCTGCTGGCCTCCAGTGGTACCCCTCCCACCCCCCCCCCACAGTTTAAAAAATTCTTTTAAAATAACATAATTTTGGTAAGTGGGTAAAAATCTGTCTGTCCAACCTTGGAGACAGCCATTCCTGGAATGCTCCTAAGGAAGAAGGAATTGACTGACTTGGAGGACTGCTGCCCTGCCCGCTGGCTGGCTGCGTGGCCTGTCATCTGCTCTGTGGGGTAAGGCAGGGGTGTGTGGGGCGGCGGGGGGGGGGGGGAGCAGGGGAGGTGCTGAGCTCATCCTGGCAGTTGAGAACTTAGCTTTACCTCTGAGATCATGTGGTTCCAGCCTACCTAGGAATTTCCTTTCTTTTGCCAGAATCCATGTTCTCAGCACACCAGATTAGTGGTCATTGTTATATAGGCCAGCGTCCTCTCATTCCTGGAATTCCCTCCGTTAGAAAGGTTCCACCCTTGACTTCTCAGTTGTGTATTGTAGATGTAAGGTTCCACCCTTGACTTCTCAGTTGTGTATTGTAGATGTGTGGCTTGGGACTAGGTTCCACAACTCTGCAGTTTGGTTGGTTGTGGGTGTTTTGTTTTGTTTTGAGACAGGGTCTCACTGTGTAGCTCTGGCTGTCCTGGAACTCACTGTGTAGACCAGGCTGGCCTCGAACTCACAGAGATCCGCCTGCCTCCCGGTGCTGAAATTAAAGACATGTGCCACCAGGTCTGGCTGGACTTCTCAGCTGTGAATCCCACTTCAGCAAGCAATCTTTCCTTTTCTTCATGATTTTTTTTCCTTTTCTCTGAAGAGCTAGTAGCTCAGAGTCAAATATCATATCCACCCAGTGTACAAGGCAGTCTAGGTAATGGGATGGCAGCATTTGACTGACATAAAGCCGCCATAATTCCACAGGTGTATCTGTTTTTCACATGAGGAGCTAGCCCGAGGCCTGGCTCCCTGGGGGAACAGTTTTTGTCCCCTTCTGTGACTGCTGTGGTGGGGGGTATGAATGGAAAACCATCCTTTTGGGGAAGGGTTATGAATTGTACCCTTTAGCCAGGCAGTGGTGGTACACGCCTTTAATTCCAGTGCTTAGAAGGCAGAGGCAAACAGATCTCTTTGAGTTCAAGGCCAGCCTATAGCTGATGCTTTCCTGGTCCTGCCTGGTCCACAGTCAGGACATATCTCTCCCACCCGCCAGTCCCGCAGCCACTAGGACCCAAGTAAACACATAGAGGCTTATATTACTTATAAACTGTATGGCCGTGGCAGGCTTCTTGTTATCTAGTTCTTATATCTTAAATTAACCCATTTCTATTAATCTGTACCTTGCCATGTGACTTGTGGCTTACTGGTATCTTTACATGATGCTTGTCATGGTGGTGGCTGGCAGCATCTCCTGACCCAGTCTTTCACCTCCCAGAATTCTCCTCTCTCCTTATCTTGCCTACACTATACTTCCTGCCTGGCTACTGGCCAATCAGTGTTTTAGTTATCAATCAATCAGAGCAACACATTCACAGCATCCCCAGCTCCAGCCTGGTCTACAGAATGAGTTCCAGGACAGCCATGGCTACCGAGAGAAACTGTCTCAAAAAACCAAAACAAAACAAAGAACAAACAAACAACAACAGCAAAAAAGAATTGTTATTGGTTTTAAAAAATACTGCAAGAGAGGTCATAAGGCACGAAGCACAAAACCCAGTATCAGAGCTTTATTAGGAGGAAGTGGGCGGGGGGACGACAAAAGAGATTGTGGCCAGGCCTGGGGCAGAGACACCTGCAGGAGAGAGAGAGTTGGGGGAGAGGAAAGAGCAGAAGAGAAGGGGGGAGTCTGTATCCGGCTATGAAGGATTACCCCGCACATGCACAGGTAGGCTTATGGAGCTACGCCATGCATGTGAAGATTGCGTGACCACGCCACATGCATTATGTAATCATGCAGCACATGGATGACATAAGACCTAAGACCCCTTGCTTAGCTACTGAACTGCGCATGTACGGTCATGCAGTGCAGGAGTGGCAGAATCCTAACAATGGTACCCTTGGGGGCTCACTGCTTAAGAATGCACACTGCTCTCCCAGGGGACCTAAATTCAATTTTCCAGCATTCATGTTGGATATCTCACAATCACCTATAGCTCCAGGGGATCCACCTCCAAGGGCACCAGCACGTATGTGCACAATCCCCCACACACAGTTAAAAATGAAGTAAGTCTTTAAAAAAGAAGAGAAAAGAGCTTTGGCCTTTCCAAGATGGGCATGGTGGCTCATGCCACAAACCTTGGTACCAAAGCAGGAGGTCCCAGGTTGGAAGCCAATCTAGGATACACAGAGAGACCCTGTGTGACACACGCACATGTACACGCACGCACGCACGCACGCACGCACGCAGACAGACAGACAGTCAGACTGAGATAGACTGGGAAGTAGACAACAAGCTCTTGAGATCCAAGTTGTAATTAGAAGGGAACTGGTCCTGGAGAAGGGGCCAGCACTGATGGGGGAGGGAAGGGTGCAGTCCCTGCCTCTGGCTGTCAGAGAGGTCACTTGGTGAGTCATGACAATGGTATTTTTAAGACATTTCTTCCTCGTGGTTAGAGGAGCTTTTCCTATGTAATCAGTGGACAGGCTGTCCTTGGAGACTTGGTGGCACCATCCTGCCCCTGGTGGATTTTTTTCCTCTGGCGATATGGACAGGTGCATTCCATACATTGTTGATAGTGGAGTTCCCAGTCTGTTGGGGAACATATTTATGGATTCTGGGCTTGAGAACTTGCCAGGTTTGGTTTGGATCTTTTGCTGTTTGGGGTTTTGGGCTTGTCTCTATTTCTATTTCAATCTAAACTGAGCTGGCCACTCACACTTTCACACTTTTAGTAAGTGTGAAAGGTAACCACACCTTCCTAGGGTCATTTTTGTTTATTTTTTCTTTTCTTTCTTTGTTTCTTTTTGAGACAGGGTTTCTCTGTGTAGCCTTGGTTATTCTGGAATTCCATATGGAGACCAGGCTGGCTTTGAACTCACAGAGATCCACCAGTCTCTGCCTCCCAAGTGCTGGGGTTAAAAGCATGAAACACCATGCCTGTTTTATGGTAATTTTCTTTTCTTTTTTTCTGTTTTGTTTTGTTTGTTTGTTTTAAAGACAAGGTTTCTCTGTGTAACAGCCTTGGCTGTCCTGGAACTCACTCTATAGACCAGGCTAGGCTCAAACTCACAGAGATCCACCTTGCCTCTGCCTCCCAAATGCTGGGATTAAAGGTGTGCGTCACTACTACCCAGTGGGGTGATGATTCTCATAAGCTAAAATCATGACCTCTGGTTCCAGATATGTCTCAAAGAAAAAGCCATGGTTGAGATGTAGCTTTTTGAACCAAAGCGGTTCCTCAGTCAGAGCCAACAGTGGTGCCAGGAGTGGGACTGAATAGACCAGAGTTCACAGCCTCTGCAACACAGCTTTCTCAAAAACCCGTATCTAGATGCTGTATTTGTTTTAGTGTGTGTGTGTGTGTGTGTGTGTGTGTGTGTGTGTGTGTGTGTGTGTGCAGGAGACCACAGAGACCAGAAGAGGGTATCAGGTACCTAGACATGGAGATAGTTGTGAGCCACCATGTGTGATTCTTTCTAGAGAGGACGCTGTCATGTGTTCCTTTAGTTTTGTTTTGTTTTTTGTTTTTGTTTTTGTTTTTTTGAGACAGGATTTCTCTGGGTAGTTTTGGTGCCTGTCCTGGATCTTGCTATGTAGACACGGCTGGCCTCGAACTCACAGAGATCCACCTGGCTCTGCCTCCCGAGTGCTGGGATTAAAGGTGTGCATCACCATGGCCTGGCTGCTCCTTCAGTTCTTGCACGGTGGATTCTTTGGATTCTCTAAATGTCTTTGGAACAGCTGATTTAAAGTTTGTAGAACTCAAAGCTGGCATCCTCTTGGACTTTCCCCCTCCACTGCTCTTGGCCCTGGGGTGCCCATGACAGTACTTGCCAACATACGTTTTTGTTTCTTGGTATTCATGGGTTTGATGATTTCCTCCAACTAATTCTGTAGCAATTGAGTTCTCTGTTATTAGTTTTTATTTTAAAGCATGGATTCATAGGGAGCATCCTGATCAATATAATTTAGTGATCAGCCAATAACTCCATAAAGGAGTTCCTTAATGCCATGTGCTTATGTTATCTATTCTTTTGTGAGAGAGCACACCTTCAGACCTGAGACAGTTCTTCAAACAGCTGCAGCTCAAATTTAGCAGGAAGTGACTGGGACCTTCTCTGCCACCTAATATTTCCTGGGTATGTGCATAGCTTTGCACATTCACAAAACCATTTAGATTCTCTAAAATATGTCAAGGCTTTACTTTTTTTTTTCTTTTTCTTTTTTTTTTTTTTTGAGACAGGGTTTCTCTGTGTAGCTTTGTGCCTTTCCTGGAACTCACTCTGTAGCCCAGGCTGGCCTTGAACTCACAGAGATCCGCCTGGCTCTGCCTCCTGAGTGCTGGGATTAAAAGCATGTGCCGCCACCGCCTGGCTTTCTTTTAATTTTTAATTACTTTGTGTGTATACCAGCTTCTACGAATGTCTGTTCATCACAAGCATGCAGTGCCATCATAGGCCAGAAGAGGGCAACATATCTCCATGAGATTGGATTTACCAACAGTTGTGCGCCATCCTGAGTGCTAGGGATGGAACCCTGGTCCTCTGGAAGAGCAGCCAGTGCTCTGGAGCAATTACTCCGCCTCCATGCTGAGTCCCATACAAGGCCCCTGGTTGTCAGGTTCCATAGTATGTATTCACCTTCCCAGTCTGAGTGGCTCACCCCAACTGAAAGCAGACTCAAGCAACACTTAGATTTTTATTTTTATTTTAGATAGGGTCTCAGTAGATAGCCCTGTCTGGCCTGAAACTCACTATGTAGTCCAGGCTGGCCTCAAAGTCGGAGATCCACCTGCCTCTGCTTCCCAAGTGCTGGGACTAAAGGTGTGTGCCACCAGTGCCAGGCAAAAAGGGCAAGCCTGTAGCATTTTCAGAAGCTCCCCCAAAGCAAGAAAGTGATTCCAAAAGGAGTTGCCGAAGACTGTGATGAATCTTTTTTTTTTAAATAATTATTACATTTATGTATTTGTGCACATGTGCGTGTGCGCGTGCGTGTGCGTGTGCGTGTGCGTGTGCGTGTGTGTGTGTGTGTGTGTGTGTGTGTGTGTGTGTGTGTAACATAAGTCCTGCCAAGTTCTCTGTTTAGCAGGGTTAGCTGGAACAAATCATAGTAGATACGATTGGGATGGGGTTTTGTTTGTTTTTGAAACAGAGTCTATGTAGCCCAGGCTGCCTTCCAAGTTCCTATGAATCTGAGGATGACCTTGAACTCCATTGTCTCAACTCTACCTCCTGACTGTTTGCATTACAGATATGTATGCCAGGGTTACTGAGACTCAAGCCCAGGGCTCAACACAAGCTAGGCAACCAATGGATTGATATTCTTAGTCCTCAATTTGAAAACATATACTGTTGGGAATTGAACACGGGGCCTCACCCTTGCTAGGTCAATACTCCACTGCGGACCTGTATCTTCAGCCAACAACCCCCACTCTTTTTAAACTTTGAGGCAGAATCTTGCTATGTTGCACAGGCTGGCTAAAACTGAGTACGTACTCTGGGCTTGCAATGAACTTTTGAGACAGGGTTTCTCTGTGTAGCTTTGTGCCTTTCCTGGAACTCACTCTGTAGGCGAGGCTGGTCTCGAACTCACAGAGATCCTCCTTCCTCTGCCTCCCAGGTGCTGGGATTAAAGGCGTGCGCCACCACCGCCTGGCTTGCAATGAACTTATCTTCTCCCAGCCTCATCATTCCAAGTAGCGGAGATTCTTGTCTCATCAGGTTTACTTGATTTTTGCTGAATTGTTTTTAGGGCTAGGGATTGACCAGGCTTTGTGCATGTCAAAGACCCTACCTTCAAGCTACATCCCAGCCCCAGGATATATGATTTTTTAAATCATCATCGATGTCAGGAAGAAAAAGAAGGATGTGGGTTACTTGGGTGAAGCGCTAGTATATCCGACTTAGTTCTTTCATTCTTGCCTGTCATTAGTGGAGCCAATCAATAATACTTGTTCTCTAGGGGGCTGGAGAGGTGGCTCAGAGGTTAAGAGCACTACTTGCTCTTCCAAAGGTCTGAGTTCAGTTCCCAGCAACCACATGGTGGCTCACAACCATCTGTGATGAGATCTGGTGCCCTCTTCTGGCCTGCAGAGATATGTGCAGACAGAACACTATACATAATAAATAAACTAAAAAAAAAAATACTTGTTCTCTAGATTTCTCAGTCCTTACCCTGAGAATCAGTTCGTGTTGTCCCCAGATCATGACGTTCACACGGCCTATTTGTCCTGGGCCTATTTGGGTCACGTGGTAATGGAACAGGAAGTCTGCCTTCTTCCTTATTGAATTAGTGAGATAGGTCTCACTTACTGTAAGTGTGGCCTCGAAGCCTGATCCTCCTGCCTCCACCTCCTTGCTGGGATTACAGGCATGCACCTCCATATCCATTCAGCTCAAAATACACTTTCTGTAATCTTTTTATTTACCTGTTTTTTATCTTATGTGTAGGAGTATTTTGTTTGCATGTGTTCTGTACATTGTGTGCATTCCTAGTGCCCACAGAGACCAGAAGAGGTCATCGGATTCTCTGGAACTTGCGTTGTAGATGGTTATGAGCTACTATGTAGGTGCTGGGAACCAAATCTAGGCCCTTTGGAAGAATAACAAGTGTTCTTCACCACTGAACACTCTCCAGCCCCTTTCTATGATATCTTTAATAAGTTTTTATCCTCTAAGGATTGAGTAGAGATGAGGAAAAAGACTCTTTCTCTAGGCAATGGATTAAAATGATCAAAGGGAAATTGATATCAGTGAAAACAGACGTCAGAGATGGAGTGAGGGGTCATAGATGTATCCCAGTCAGAACTTTTGCTTGATAATTGTCACCTAGCACCACACGCTAGAGCAAAACACATATTTAGTTATGTGCTGTCTAATATTTTAGACAGTGGCCGATCCACGTACAACGGTGGCTCTGTGAGGTTGTGATTGGGCTGAAAACTCCTATTGACTAAATAATGTGCCTGTCCTAATGTCATCATGCCGGTATAGCATGCATTGCTCATGCAAGCGTAGCCATGCTGACGCCATCAAACCTGCTGGACCGCCAGCCGTAAAAAAGTATACATGCACAGGCATGTGCCATACATAATACCTGATGATAAATGACTCTTGCTAGTTTATGTAGTTTGTATACCTTAAGATTTTTTTTCCCCAGGTTGGAAACGGAGCCCAGAGCCCCACACGGAGTAGGCAAATGTTATTTTGGTTATTTTCTTTCTTTTTTTTTTAAGTTAATTTATTTAACTTTATTTTATGTGTGTGAAGGAACCAAATCTCCTGGAACTGGAGTTACAGACAGTTGTGAGCTGCCGTGTGGGTGCTGGGAAATGAACCCGGGTCCTCTGGAAGAGTAGCCAGTGCTCTTAACCACTGAGCCATCTCTCCAGCCCCCTATTTTGGTTATTTTCATCATCATTATTTTAGTGTGTCCTCCCACTTGTTGAAAAACGTTTATTGCAGACTAGTATGTCGCACGAAACCAACAGCTGCCTCATCCTTCGGGTTTGCCTCATCTGTGGATTGTATCAAAAGTCTGAATCACCCCGGGACTGACACGTACCTTCCAAGTGTGTGCAAACATGCTCCACGTTGTTCACATGACAGAGTCACCTAACAATGCTGTTCTCACAGCTGCTCATTGAATGCCATGTGACTCAATACCTGTTTCTAAGAGCGGGAGGGTACGATCTTGAACACTGAGTGCAGGAAACCCTGGCAGATCCCCACCCTCACCCCTGCCACAATAAGCACCAATCAGAGAAGCAAGCTCTCCTAGAAAAGCTGGTATTTGGAGGGAATGCAGGGCATTTTGTCTGGAATCTCTCTTGAATTAGAACTTTTAAACGTATTGATTTTATGTGCATGAGTGTTTTGCCTGCATGTATGTGTGTGTACCTTGTGCATGCCTGGGGCCCTCAAAAGTCAGAAGAGGGCATCAGGTCCACTGAGAATGGATGTGAGCCACCATGTGGGTGCTGAGAATTAACCTGGGACCTCTGCAAGTCCAGCCAATGCTCTTAACCACTGAGCCGTTCCTCCAGCCCCCATGATCTCTCTTGAGGTTAGTAACAATGGAGATAAGGACAGACATGGAGGCTACAAAAGCAGAAATATGTATGGGCAAGGTCCTTCCCTGACTCAACATCTCATTAGAGCAGGTAGCTCACTGCAACACTCACATAAGCCTCCTTATCTTAGGAAAGGTTTCCCTCAACTCAGCTTACAAAACACCAGAAATGACGCGGATGTGTTCACAATGTCTTGTACCTACCTGAAGCAGAGACCAGAGCAAACAGAAAATCTGAATGAGAAGACACATAAATAGTACCCCTTACAGCAGCCATTTAGTCTTATTTCTTTAAGCCGTGTGTGTGTGTGTGTGTGTGTGTGTGTGTGTGTGTGTGTTCATGTGTAAATACATAGCAACCTGTAGATGTCAGAGGACCTTAGGTATTGGTCCTTACCTCCAGGCTAACTGGCCCACAAGCTTCCAGGGATTCTCCAGCCTCAGTCTCCCAACTTGTCATAAAAATGCCAGGCTCACAAATGAACATGACTGGTTTGGCTGTTTGTGGGCTCTAGAAATTCCAGTGCATACCCCCACACTCACATGATTAGGGTTTTACCCATTGAGCCGACTCCCCAGCCCAATTTTTGATATTTATTTATTCATTTATTTATTGAGACAAGGTCTCCCTCTGTAGACCAGGCAGTCCTAGAAATGTGTAGCCAGGCTGGCCTTAAACCCTCGGCATTCTTTCTGTGTCTACCTGCTAAGTGCTGGAATGACAGGCACGTGAGTGTCTCCCCCATCTCCCCCATCTTCCCCATCCCCCCCCCACAAGGGCAGCAGTCTGAACAATGGGAAGAAGTCCACAAAGGCAAACTTCTGGAGGAGATGCCCAATGCCTCTGGTTTCCCGGGGACTCTGTGTAGGATGTGAACTTGTTGAACTGGTTATTAAAGGCCATATAATGAAAGACTCCAACAGCACTCAGGTAATAGTGAGAGGCCTGCGGAAAAGAAATTCAGGGTATTTTTAGTTATCACATCAATCTAATCAAGAAATGGAAAAGTTTTTTTTTATAAGGAAAAATGGGGGGATAGTTAAGGTTTTGTGGGTCAACAGGCACAATCAGAGTTATTACCCAGCTATCCACATGACTTAAAACCTGGTAAGTTAAAAATATATAAAAACTATTCTTAACTTGTAGGCACAAAAAGTAAAATTAAACAAACAAAAACCGCAGGAGCTTGGCCAGATTTGGCTTATGGGATACTGTTTGCTGACCCATGATTTTAGCTCCATCCAATCAGACATAAATAATGAGGATAAACTGGGGTCCGTGATTCTGAGACAGAAAGGAAAAATAGAGGGTGTGTGTGTGTGTGTGTCTAGCTGAATGGTTGAGCGCCTGCCTAGCATGCAGAAAGCCCTGAGTTCAATTCCTACTGCCAGAGAAGAAGAGGAAGAAGGGGGAGGAGAAAGATAATCCAAACAGCGCATCCATAGCTGGCATTCAAATAATCCCTGCACTTAGAAGGAAGACTACCAAGATTTCAAGACTGGCCTTGGTATGTAGTGAGTTGAAATACAGTTTGAGACCAGTCTGGGCTACATGAGTCCCTACCTCGAAAACAACAACAACAACAACAAAAAAAAAAAAACAAAAAACAAACAAACAAAAAAACTGTGAGCCAGACATTGTGGTGCATACCTGCAACCTCAGCTCTCAGGACTGAGCCAGGGGGATTGTGAGTTCAAGGCCTAGGCTACAGAGCAAATCCTGTATCAAATAACATACAAAGAGACAAAAATGTAGTTGTGGAAGTGAATGTGGGGTGTGCTCCTGAAGGCCCAGACTGGGAAGTATTGAGACAAGATGATCAGTGGTATCCATGAGTCTGAGACCAGGCTGAGCAATACCACAAGACTCCATTTCAAATAGAAAAACATGGTAGCTCTTGTGTACTCTTACTCCAGCCCCAGTGAGTCAGAATCTATACTCAGTAGGAATCCTAGACGAGTTCAAGATCCCTAGATGATTTGTAGGCATTTGAAAGGCTCTTCTGAGGGGCTGTCTTTCCTTCTCTGTATTTCCTGTCTCCACCTTTCTTATCTCAGCAATTTTAAAAGATGATCTCTGGGCTGGAGAGATGGTTCAGGGATTAAGAGGGCTTGTAGGTCCAAGATGGGTTTCCTGTAACCACATCTGGTAGCTCACCAATGGCTGTAGCTTCAACTCCAGGGTGATCTGAGGCCTTCTGGGCTCCGAGAGCACTTGTGTTCACTCCCTCACACACCCACACACAAACACACACACATACACACAATGAAAGCCAGTCTTTGTCCTGTTTGCCCTTTAGCTGCCTTTCTCCTTTTCAGACAAGGGTCCCGAGTGTTCGGCCCCTGCTGGAGTCAGAGCCTCTTGGTGGGCATCTCCCACGGCCCTGACTCCCTTTGTCCATCCACACCACTCTTCCTGGAACTTCTTGGGCAAAGGTAAGGTGTAACCCCTTTAGATACATCCAATCAATGGATGATATTTTTTCCCTCAGCAGTGCTGGCAGTTGAACCTGGGGCCTTGGGCACATTAGGCAAGCCCTCTATCACTGAGACTGGGTGATTGTGGGGTGATAAATGTACTTGACTTCGCTGTATCACTTGACACTCTTGATTATGTGTGCTTCTGAAAGTCTTCCTCTGGCTTTTTGTTTTGTTTTGTTTTATGAGACAGGGTTTCTCTGTGTAGCCGGGGCTGTCCTGGATTTTGTCCTGTAGATCAGGCTGGCCTCGAACTCACAGAGATCCGCCTGCCTCTGCCTCCCGAGTGCTGGGATTAAAGGGATGCGCCACCACCGCCCGCCTCAGTATTCGCTACTGTGGGAGCTTGCTCCTGCATCCAACCATGTTTAGCAGTAACTCCAACATCTACCCACTAGATTCCAGTAGCACTGTCTCCCAGTTGTGACAGCTAACACTGTTTCTGGATGTTGCTAATTGTCCCTTTGGGACACACAGGCTTGGTAGAGGTTTCTAAGAAAGTCCTTTACTTTAGAACAAGCTGGGGGAAGCTGTTCCGATCGCGTCACTCGAGAAGCATGTGGTGTTGGTGCTGTAGGTGACACTGGATGAAGAAAGAGACTGATTCTGATGGTGATGTTGGATCGGTGGACCCACCAGCCTCACCGGGTGGTCTTCATCTTTGCTAACACACCTTCCCGACTTGCTTCCTTGGCACGGCTCCTGGGCGTCTTTCACGTACGTTTCTTGTGTCTCTCATTCTGCTCTCTTCAGATGGACTTTGCAATCACAGTGCTTGGTTTTCTGCCTCAGTTTCCCCAGAGGAGACGGCCTTTCACTCTTTCTGTCACGGCTGTCAGGATGACCCAGCTTTCTGGATCTACCTGGAGTGTCACAGACATGTCTGCACAGCGGAGGGGTTCCTGGAACACAGAGGTAGAGACACAGTCCTGCTGGGATGCGGTGGCAACCTTTCCCTCTTCTGCACCTGGGGCTGATGGCTTCTTGAGTCACCTGCACCTGGTGGTAGCACTGGGCCCTCTCCTGCTGAGGAACCAGACTTGAGACCCAGAAACAGGACATTCAGGCAGCACAAGTCTTTGGAATTGAAAGGGCTGGTAGACTCAAGGGACCCAGGCATGTAATTTTGGTCAGATTCCTTCCCTTCTCTACTCCCGGCACCTGGGAGAGTCCTAGCCCTTGGGGAGTGCTCAGTAAATACTTGCTGAGTGACTTGACAGGCAAGCAAAAACCTAGTCTGCCCAGAACAGCATAGCTGAGATTCTTCGTGTGCCTAGAGACATAAAGAGAGTGACTTCCTTGGTCCCTGACCAGTCCATCAAGGTTGAGCCCAGCTGGCTTCCTGACTGCTGGCTCCAGATGACACTCAGGTATCAGAACAACAAATTCCATTTCGTTTACAGTATTTGAGAGGTTTAGTATAAAGGACCAGTCCTTTTCTATAGCAATAATGTTTTTAATCTGGATACGTGGCCTACTAACACAAATGAATTAATTTCTCAGACTTCTGTAAATTAGATGTGACCATGTGTCTAAGGTCTGGCTAACAGAATACCAGCTGCTATTCTGGGCTGGTTCCACAAGACATACATATGCTGGACAACATGAATATCTGTGCACAGGTTAAAGATCAGCCTGGCAGGATGTGAAGTGTTGGTTATCAACTTGACTGGTCTGGATTCCCCTAGGAGGAAAGCCTCCAAGCATACCCGTGAGGGATTATTTAGCCTCTGCACAAGCCTGTGAGAGCGTGCTGATTAGGGTAACTGAGGTGGGAAGAGGAAACCCAGAAGTGGGCGGTGCTAACCCGGGTTTGGATTCTAGACTGTAGACCAGGGGAAAGGTAGCTGAACACATGCATGCCTCACTTTCTGCTTCCTGACTTCCGAGGCAATGTGACCAGCTGCCTCACGCTCCTGCCACTGTCAAGGGACCACAGTGACGTACTAGAGCCTTGAACTGTGAGCCAAAGTAAACCCTTCATTCCTAGCTTCTTTCTGCGAGGGGATTTTTACCGTAGCAACAGAAAAGAAAAGGAACTAAGAGACCTAGGGACCCCTGGTCCTCGGAGAAGGAAGAAATTGAGAGTCAAACATCCTTCTATAGTTCTGTTTAGCCCTGGGTGTCCTGAAACTCACTCTGTAGACTAGGCTGCTTCCCAAGTGCCAGAATCAAAGGTATGTACCACTGTCCCTGGCTCCTTTCTATGGTTCTAACATTGGCCTTGTGGTGCTCATTTTAATTGCTGACCTGGTTTGTACCACTCCAATCCCTGCCAAACCACTTTTAGTAGTTTCGGCCGTCTTGTATGGTTCACTGCTTTCTACTCATGGCTTCCATTTATAGTCCACACCTAGAGGAGGCCAGGTAGAGTGGTTCAGGCTTGTAATCCTAGCACCCGGGGAGCTGAAGCAGGAGGATCTGGGATCTGAGACTAGCTAGGGTAGGAAGAAAGAAAGGAAGAAAGGAAGGCAGAGAGGGGAGAAGCCTGGTGTGGTGCAGTGCTTGGGGAACTGAAGCAGGAGGATTGCTGTGAGTCCAAAGCCAGCTTGAGCTCTATATCAAGGCCCTGTCTCAAAGACAAAACAGTAGCCAGGCATGGTGGTGCACGCCTTTAATCCCAGCACTCAGGAGGCAGAGGCAGGTGGATCTCTGTGAGTTCTAGGCCAGCGAACTGGTCTACAAATCAAGTTAAAGACTGGACATGGAGACTAGCCTGGGCTACCTAGTGAGACACTATCTCAATGAAACAAACAAATAAGTAAATAAATTAAAGAGAAGAGGAAAAGGGCCTGGGGTTGGTGGATCTCAGTGGCAAAGTGAAAAGAGGCTGGACCCTCAGTTCTACCAAAGAAGAATAAGGACATGGGGGTCGGGGGCCAGACAGATCCTTTACATAAAAAGTTGCTCAGGCAGGTTCCTCCATCTCTGAGTAACTTAGCAAAGAGCTAGCTCAGCAAGGAGCGATGTCATCACTAGCAGATAACACCCTAGTATTTCAGTCCCTTTATCCCTACACACGGCTCTTCTCTCCATGCCAATCCTCAAGTCAGAAAACTGCTTGACTAGTGTTTCACACGCCTCTGTGTCCCTGTACATACGCACAGGGCAGCCTGGGGACAGATTCTTTTCCTGCAGGACTGTCTATCAAATGCCTGCTGTGCCTGACCCAGGCTTGCCTCTTCCTAGGGTTAGGGACTTGGGGGGCTGTGTGCATTCTGCAGATGCTTCTCTTCTCAACTTCTCTACAGGTCTTGCCCTTGTGTTTCAGGTCTTAGCAGTTTCTTCCAACCTGTATGCACCATAGGACTGCACTCTTGGGAGCTCTCTAAGTCCATTGTTCTTAAACCACAGAATTGCACGAGTGCGCCCCCCCATGTGACGTGGACACTCAGACGCCCAAGCCTGAATGCCTCCTGCTGACACTCTGACAGACTCACCTGTGCGGCCTGTAGAGAATTCGTGTTTAGCAAATTACTACGCTCCTGGAAGAATAATATCTTGCTACTTTTCTGTGCTCTCGGGATCATTTAAATCCTCTCTAGAAACTTTACTCAGAATCTGGATAAACTACAGACACCCATGACAACCAGGACTCTCCAGCCTGATAAAGTACAAGGAAAAGACATTGCCTGTAATCCTAGAGCTAGAGAGGCTGAGACAGGAGGATTGCTGTGAGTTTGAAGCCAGCCTGGGCTACACGATGAGACCCGGTCTCAAAAATTCTGAAAATCAATACGAGTGTCTGCTCAGTTTCCTCTCTGTGAGCACTGTCACCCCAAAGCAGGAAGAATGATACAGTAGGTTTATTGAAGCGCTGAACGTTTTATTGCTTGATTTCTCTCATATATATATATATATATATATACGTGTATATATATATATGTTTCGGTTTTGTTTTGAGAAAGTGTCACATAGCACAGGCTGGCCTTGAACTCTATACGTAGCTGAAGCTGTGCACGAAACTTTGATCCTCCTGCATGTGCATGCTAAGTGCTGAGGGTTCAGGCATGCATCCACATACCCAGCTGCCTCTGGTTTTCAGACAGTAACTCAGAAACAGGGTTTTGTAAGTTCCTCTCTAAATGCTCAAAAACATCTAAAGGAAGATAACTTTTATTTTGTCTTTTATCGTAGAAGGTTGGGGAATGGGGTAGACAGGGCTTCAGAGTGCAGAGGCCCAGGTCATTAGGGAATGCATGCCCAGACTCTGGTCAGTATCTGAAAGAAAAAAAAAAGAGACCAGAGACTCTGCAGTGATGTCTGATGGGAGCTCTGCAAGTGGAAAGGGACCTTTAAAAATAAAATCAAATGGCTGCACATGGGGCCCATAACCTGAAATCCCAGTGCTTGGGAGGAGAAGCAAAGAAGATCAGAAGTTCAAGGACAGCCTCTGTTACATAGCAAGGATAGCCTGGGCTACACGAGCTCCTCTCGGGGAAAGGGAGAGGGAGGGGAGGGGAGGAGAGAGAGAGAGAGAGAGAGAGAGAGAGAGAGAGAGAGAGAGAGAGAGAGAGAGAGAGAGAATCATAGAGATTCACCCAATATTTTATTTTACCTTAGTGTTAGTTGGTTAGTTAGATTTGGCTTTTTGAGGCAAGATCCTGTGGCCTTGACTGGTCTGGAACTCCATCTGTAGACCAGGCTGGCCTTGAGCTCATAGAGATCTTCATATCTCTACCTCCTGAGTGCTAGAATTAAAGACATTCACCACCATATGCAGCATCTATTTGAGGAAAATGCCTGAGAGAGAATCAAAGGCATCCTAAAGGGCTGAGTACTCAAAATCAGATCTATAAGAATTTTTAATTTAAAGTTGATATGTCATACCTGCATTTTACCAAATAATGAAAATTTAATCTCAAGAAATGGGTTGTTCTTTCCAATTACTGAGGTTAAGTTAGCTCCTCACATGAGATCCACATGTGAGTAGTGACTGGGCCAGATGTTGAGTCACCACTCTGCTCTGGCATCTGCTGGGATTGCCTTTTCTATCGCTTCTCAGGACATGCTGTTCCCTGCAGAACCGTGACACTGTTCGGGTTCATCATTCAAAGCCCGGGAGAGGCCCCAAGTCTGTCCTGGTGCATTATGACAGTGGGGAAGGCTAGGGGCAGGTTGGCATAACAAAATGACATTGACCCTTGCTACACATGAGCCTCACGCCCTCTGGGTGAGTCCAGTCAACTCCCAGGGCCTGTCTTGTGGTCAAAGCCAGGCACAGAATAGACTCCCCTGGAAACACCGCTGTCTGCCTGTTCCTGCTTCTGTTCCAGGTCATCTGCCGTGCAGCCTACAGATCATTAGGTTGTTGCTTTCTTTCTTTCTTTTTTAAAATCCCATTCAGAAGCTATCTTTCAGGTTTTTTAAATTGTTTTTTTAAAATTTTTAAAAAATTATTTTTAAAAATAATAATTTTTAAAAAATTATTTATTTTTTATTTTATGTGCATTGGTGTTTTGCCATGGGTGTCGGGTTCCCTGGAACTGGAGTTATAGACCGAGAAGGTTACAGACCGAGAAGGCAGTGAGTGAGACTGTAGTGAAGGATGATTGATGAGTCGGCTGATGTATGTCTGATAAACTTCCTAAAAGAACATCCCCTCTTACTGCTGTCAAGAGTTGTGAATGAGCTGGATATTATTATTATTATTTTACTTAAAAAAATTTTTTTTTTGAGACAGGGTTTCTCTGTGTAGCTTTGCGCCTTTCCTGGAATTCACTCAGTAGCCTAGGCTGGCCTCGAACTCACAGAGATCCGCCTGCCTCTGCCTCCCAAGTGCTGGGATTAAAGGCGTTTGCTACCTCCGCCTGGCTACTTTTTTTTTTTTTTTGAGACAGAGTTTCTCTGTGCAAACCTGGCTGTCCTGGAACTCATTGTGTAGACTAGGCTGGCTATTTGACTGTTTTTAAAGGTTTTATATTTAAAAATTGACTATTTTTAGAAGCTTTATCTTTATTATTTATATGGGCTGCCTGTGGAGTACAGAAGCCGCTACTGGATCTCATGGGGCTTCAGTTACATAGGTGATCGTGATCCACCTGATGTGAGTGCTGGGAATTGAACTTGGATCCCCTGAAAGAGCAGTATGTGTTCTTAACCACCAAGCCATCTTTCTACACTCCTTTTAATTTTTGAAGTTTAATGTGTGTGTGTTTGTGTGCATGTGCATTTATGAATGGAAGCCAGAAGTTGACATCAGATATTCACAATAGCATTCTACTTTTCCCCCTGAGACAGGGTTTCTCTGTGTAGTCCTGGTTGTCCTGGAACTCACTCTGAAGACCAGGCTGGCCTGGAACCCACAGAGATCCGTTTGCCTCTGTTTCTTGAGTGATGGGATTAAAGGCATCTGCTGCTGATGCTGCCACCACCACCACCTCCTGGCTTCCACTTTATTTTTTGAGACAGGGATTCTCACTGAACCTGGAGCTTGCAGATTCAGTCTGGCTAGAGAATCCACAGATCCCCCTGTCTCTGCCTCCCCAGTGCTGGGATTATAGGTGCATCCATGATGCCTGGGTTTCTTACATTCCTTCTGGGGAACTGAACTCAGATCTTCATGCTTGCATGTCAGGCACTTTGCCATCTGAGCCATCCCATGAATTGCTTATATATTTAAAAAAAATTTTCACTTTAAAGTTTTATTTATTTATTGTGTGACACGTGTGTGTGTGTGTGTGTGTGTGTGTGTGTGTGTGTGTGTTGGTATTCGTGGTTGTGTAAACTTATATGCCCTACAAGCATTCAGGATCCCGTGGAGCCAAAGAGGTAGGTCATCGGATTTCCTGGAACTGGAGTTACAAACAGTTGTGAGCTGCCATGTGAGTACTGGAATTGAACAGGGGTCCTCTGGAAGAGCTATCTCTCCAGTCACATGAATTGCTATTTTTGTATAACAAGAACAAAATATTATTCTTCAAATTAACTCATATCAGTTGTACAGAATAATGGGTTTCCTCGATATTAATTCTCTACATCTATAAATCATTTTTCTTTCTCTTCTCCTCCCCTCCTCCCACCCCCATCCCTTTTCCTTCCTTTGGCTCATCTGCCTTCAGATCACTGTCACTCTCCCCAGATCACACGCATAAGAGAAAATGTGGTAATAGTCTGCTTTCTTTGCGTTTTGATTAGCATGCTAATTTTACATAATGAGTTTCATTACGACGTTTCCATACATGTATATAACGTATTAGACCATATTCAACCCCCCTTTACCCTCATCCTGTCTCTCTTCCACTGTTAAGCCCCGTTCCCTTTCCCAGCTACTAGCCCTCCTTCTACTTTTATGTACCCCCACATTTTGTGACCCAACAGTTTCATTTAAGTTATTTACATGTGCTCCTTACTGGTGTCTACACTGTGAGGGGAAAATGTCCTTCCCTTGACCAATCATTATCTTCATATAAATCATCAGGAAAGTGTGGGGTCCCATCAGCCTCTCCCCACTCCCTGACTCGATAGTGACAGGCAAGATCTTGTGCAGACGGTCACAGCTTCTTTGAGTTCAAGGGTTCAATGGCCATGTTATGCTGGAAGTCAGTATAGCCTCTGGTAAGGTTCACATCTGGTTTGGCTGGTTGGTATTGCTGCAGGCAGGGTCCAGAGCTGAGTAAAACTGTTGTTTTTTAACGTTTTTTTTTTCAAGACAGGGTTTCTCTATGTAGTTTTGGTGCCTGTCCTGGATCTCGCTCTGTAGCCCAGGCTAGCCTCAGAACTCACAGAGATCCTCCTGGCTCTGCCTCCCAAGTGCTGGGATTAAATGCGTGCGCCACCACTGACCGGCGAGTAAAACTGTTGAAGTCTCTCCTCTGCGGCCTTCATAGACCGTTGCGGTGCTGTGAGGGGAATGCAGAGAGAAGACGTTCAGTCACTTGCAGCTTGGTTTTCTATGTCCTGTGTCTTAGTCACTGTTCTATTTTTGAGAAGTGACACCATGACCAAGGCAATTCTTTTATTTTTATTTTTTATTTATTTTTTTTTAAAATTTTCTTATGTTTACATCCTAACCAAAGCTTCCCCTCCCTTCCCTCTTCCCAGACCTCCTCTCTCAACCCCATCCACTCCTCTCTCCCACTGTTTCTCTTCAGGTACAGGCAGGCATCCCATGGGTATCATCAGCCAGTCACGGTCTTTCAAGACCAGGCACCCTCTTTTCCACTAAGGTTTGACGAGGCAATCCAGCAGGAGGAATGGGTCCCCAAATCAGGCAACAGAGTCAGAGACAGCCCCTGTTCTCACTGCTAGGAGTCCCACACGATGACCAAATCACACAACTGTCGCATATATGCAGAGGTCCTAGGTCGCTCCTACGCAGGCTCCCTGGTTGTCGGCTCAGTCTCTGTGAGTCCCTATGAGCCCCGCTTAGTTGGTTTTGTGGGTTTTCTTGTGGTGCCCTTGATACCACTGGATCCTATGATCCTTCCTCCTTCTCTTCTGTGGATTCCCTGAGCTCTGCTAATGTTTGGCTGTGGGTCTGTGCATCTGTTTCCATCAGTAGCTGGGTGAGGCCTCTCTGATGACAGTTGGGCTAGGCACCAGTCTGAGTCCAGCAGAATATCATTAGGAGCCATTTCATTCATTGATTTTTTTTTCAATCATGTTTGCTTCTATCCTAGGACTCTGGGGTGTCCCACCCCTGGGTCCTGGCCCTCGGTGGGGAGCTCTCTCTCAGGGTAGGGATCTCCAGCTGTGCCAATCATCAGTTGGCCACTCCCACAACTTCTGTGCCCCCCTTTTTACCTCAGCACATCGTGTAGGCAGGACAGATTGTAGGTTGAGGAGTTTGTTGTTGCGCTGGTGTTCCCGACCCTCCACTGGAATTCTTGAACCCAGGCAACTCTTATAAAAGGAAGTATTTAATTGTGGGCTTGCTCACCGTTTCAGAGGCTTAGTCCATTATCATCATGGCAGAGAGCATGGCGGCAGGCAAGCCTGGTGCTGGGGAACTGGCTGAGAGCTACATGCTGATCCACAAGCAGAAAGGAGGGGGGGTGGGGAGGGAGGGGGGAAGAGGAGAGAGAGAAAGAGAGGAGAAAGAAGGGAGAGAGAGAGACAGACTGGGTCTGGCATGGGCTTTTGAAACCTCAAAGCTCATCCCCAGTGACACACTTTTTCTAACAAGGCCACATCTCCTAATCCTTCTAATCATTTCAAAGAGTTCCACTCCCTGGTGATTCCACAATCAAATATGCGAGCCTATGGGGGCCACTCTCATTCACATCACCACATCCTGCAAACAAGGCGTTAAGATCTTACTGATTCTAGCCGGGCGGTGGTGGCTCATGCCTTTGATCCCAGCACTCGGGAGGCAGAGCCAGGCAGATCTCTGTGAGTTTGAGGCCAGCCTGGTCTACAGAGCGAGATCCAGGACAGGCACCAAAACTACACAGAGAAACACTGTCTCGAAACAAACGAACAACAAACAAACAAACAAGGTACTAGGAACTGAACTTTGCACATTGGAGGTAAACTCTCTACCGCTGCCCTATTCCCTGACCCATCTTTCTGTGCCTGGCTTGTTTCACTTAACGGGTGGAACACTCCATTATTTACTTGCAAATAACATTCTTCTTTATGACTAGATATGCTCTATTGTGTACATACAGCATATATTCCTGACCTGTTCATCTGAGGATGAGTACTTATTCTGATTCCATTGTTTGGCTGTAGTGAATATTGTTGCATTGAACATGTACATTTTTTTCATGTATTCTGATTTCCTTTCTTTTGGGTATGCATGTAGGATTGGTGTAGCTGGATCATCTGGTGATTATTTATTTATTAAAATGAAACTTCTCTCCTGTTTCACATAGTGTGTATACTATATTAGGTTCCCATTAACAGCGTATAAGTGTTCCCTTTTCCCCATATCCCCTTAGCATCCATTATTATTATTTTTTTTTTATATAATAGCCATTCTGACAGGTGTGAGATAGAACCACACTGCAGTTTTGATGTGCATTTCCCTGGTGGGCTAAAGGTAAGATCAAGAGTTGTGAAACAAAAGGCTGAACATTTAACATACTTTTCTTCTCACATCCTTTTCCCGAGGCCTAAACACAACCAAGGAAAGGGAAGAAAAGTCATGAGGTGGTAGACATGTCTGAGTGCACAAAACTAGTGAACACAAGAAAGAAAGAACTTAATAAATAACACTTAAGAACTTTAAGCTGCTGGGCATGGTTCCTTATGCCTGTAACCCTAGTGCTGGGAAGGCTAAGGCAGGAGGATTGCCATCAGTTTGAGGTCAGCCTGGATTGCGAGAGACAGAATGAGACCTCGTTTCACAAACACAAAAGCAACAATAAGCAAACAAAAAGCACTTTATGCTGATGTACATAAGCCAATCTAGAACACATCAGGAACGCCGGCTGGGATGAGAGCAATACTAGAGCAGGCCAACATCTCTCACCCCAGCGCTAGCGAGACAGTGGCAGAATTGCTACAAGTTCGAGGCTAGCCTGGGCTGTAGGCCGACTACACGGCTTCCTCTTGACACGCCTGTGCCTCTACTAGCAGAACGGTGGCAGGGTGACAGTTTCCCATCGCTGGAACTCAAGGTCCCGAGAAGACTTTGTTTCTTGTCGGTAGCCTTGCTACTAGGCTAAGTCCCCTTTCCCCGGGAGCCCAGCACGTGTTCTTAGGCCTCATTGGCTTCTGGCTATAAGTTCACAAAAGGACCCATCCTTCAAGCCATGGAGATGGAATGTGTGGATTGGCCCAAACAGCTGTTTTCCAAAGCTGGATCTGGGCCCATTACTACTACTCAACCACTTGGCTTCGGAGTTGGGACAAGGGGTGCTCACCTAGAAGAAAGTTATTGTGTTGTTTTACTACAGGAAAGATGAATGGATGCGGGACAGAAAAATAAAAGGGTCCATCAGAAGAGCAGAGCATACTTTATGGATTTTCAGTAAGTAGGTAGAGTGAGAGGCATATTATTCCATTACAAAAGTACTGTTAGTCATTGTCTGTGAATCTTTGATTTGTGGTGCTGGTTGGTTTTTGAGAGCCTGTTCAGAGGTTCCAGGGAAGCACAGACACTGGTATACCCTTGACTGAAGACGGGTCCTCCTCTATCAGGGAAGTGGCTGCCTTGGACCCAGCACAGCTTTCTGGAGGGAGGAAACAGCAGTGAAGGAGGAAGGAGATACCTGTCTAGGCATCGGGATCAGCTGGGTCAACCCTGGCAATCAGTGGGGTGGCAGCTAGATCACCCTCACACACACGTGTTTTTTATTTAAAAAAAAAAAAAAAAAAAGCCTTATGTATCCCAGACTGGTTTTGAACCGGCTGTGCAGCTAACTAAGGATGACCTTCAACCCAGGATCCACTTGATCCAGCTCCTGAATGCTGATATTCCACGCGTAGGTCTACTTCTGACTCTTTTTTGTTAAAGTTGTTTTAATCAGAATATTTCTGAGGTGCGTGCGTGCGTGCGTGCGTGTGTGTAAGAGAGATACGAGAGAGATAGACAGAGAGACAGAGAGAGAGAGAGACGAGAGAGAGAGAGGACAGATCGGGGTGTTCTCCCCTTCCTTCATGTGGGCTCCAGGGATTGGACTTGGGTTGTCAGACTCGGCAGTAGGTGCCGTCTTACTGGCCCTCTTTTGTTTTCCATCATGGAAGAGGACTTGATCAGGGCTCCAGGGTCATGGGTCTGCAGGCAGCTCTCTGTTTGACCTTATTCTTGGGTCCGAACTTGTGCGTGCCCGTGTTTCTCGTGGCTTTTAACAGTTTGGGAATGCAGGCACATGCAACATTTGCAGCTGGTCATTTTTGTCATAGTTATTCTGCTGGAGCTAGGGGAAAGGTGGCTCGGTGATGCCATCACGCAGGCGCAGCACCTGAGGACGCCCTGCAGCTGCTTGCCTTGACAATCAGCTGCTGCTGGTTGGATGGGATGTTTTCCTTGTTTGGATCTCAGCCTCGACCTTCTCTATGTCTAACTGGGCTCTGCCTCGAGGGTGATGGTCTTGCTCAGCAGAGCAAAGACAGGCTTCTTGGTGTCCCCTGGGACGCCTCATTGAAGAAAAGCTGTGCTTTTTTTTTTTTTTTTTTTTTTTTGGACACATGATCTTTTATTTTCTGGAATTCTCTGTGTTTTTTGGGGGGTGGGTGGGAATCTTGGGAGTGTTAAGACGGGGTCTTTCTATGTAGCCCTAGCTGTCCTGTGTATACCAGGATGGTTTAGAACTCAATGATCTACCTGTCTCTGCCTCCTAAGTACTGGAATTAAATGTCTCTAGGCTGGAGAGACGGCTCACTGGTTAAAAGCACTTGTTGCTCTCAAAGAGGACCTGGGTTTGGTCCCCAGCACCCACATGGTGGCTCACAAAGTCCTTGTAACTCCAGTTCCAGGGGATCTGAGGCCCTCTTTTGACCTCCCTAGCACCAAGCATGCAGGCAAAACACTCATACACATTAAAAATAAATAAATAAAAGGCATGTGCAACCTCACCACTCTGGTCTGGAATTCTTTATCAAGCTCAGGCTATCCCTGAACTCTTGCCTCAATCTGCTGATTATTGGGATTGTAGGTATGAACCACCACACCCAGCTTGAATCTTTTGACTTCTTCACCTCATTAGTATTGGAAGCCTGTCTGGAAGCAATCCAATACAAGTTCTTTCAACTAGTCACCTCTGGAATGATTCACCAATAATCTTCACTGCCTCGAAAGCGAGACTGAAACCCAGAAAATGCTGAACCCCTGGGAACTAACTTCGGCTGAGCTATATCCACCTACTGAAGTTCACATATACTCGGTCAGTGCTCGTGCACAAACCAGTTTATTCCAGTTCTTCTTGTTTTAAATGCATATTTAATTAAATGTTACATAACATGTACAATATGAGTGTAGGGAAAATGATTTCTCCTTATGAAAAATAAGTTGAATACTTTGGAGAGACTCCATAAAGGCAAAGCAATCTTGTTTGTTTTTGTTTGTTGATACAGGGTTCCTCTGTGTAGCCCTGGCTTCCCTGGAACTCACGCTGTAGAGCAGGCTGGCTTCGAACTCACAGAGATCCACCTGCCTCTGCCTCCCATGTGCTGGGATTAAAGGCATGCCATGCACCCCAATGTCTGGCAGCAAAGCAATCCCCCCCCCCCCCCCGCCCTCCGGAGCTGAGCACCGAACCCAGGGCCTTGTGCTTGCTAGGCAAGCACTCTACCACTGAGCTAATTCCCCAACCCCCAAAGCAATCTTTTTATTCAAAAGTTTTTAGACTTATCTATATGCATTTTTGCCTGCATGTATGCCTATGCCTTTGAAGGTCAGAAGAGGGCATTTGATCCCATGGAAATGGAGTTATGGATGGTTGTGAGCCACCACGTAGGTGCTGGGAATTGAACTGGGGTTCTGTCTAAGAGTGCTGTTGTTAACTGATAAGCCATCTCTATGCCCCAAGGCAAACTGATTTTTTAAAACTGTAATTGAGAGCCAGGGTTGGTGGTGCAAGCCTGTAATTGCAGGTATTCAGGAGGCCGAGGCAGGAGAATTGCAAGTTCAAGGCCTGTCTGGGACACAGAGTTGAGTTCAATGCCAGTAAAGGCAACTTAGCAAGACCCCATCTTATATTTCTTTCAAAGCGAGTCTAGGTTGACCTTGAACTTGTCATGGAACCGAGAATAACTGAATTCCTGACCCTCATGCCATCGTTAAAAAAAATGGCGCTGAGTAGATAGCTCAGAAGGGAAGATTGTTTGCTTTGAAAGTGGGGAGTTCTGAATTGAAATTCTCAGACTTGTTAAGAAGCCATGCATGGTCACCTGCATCTGTAACCCCAGCATGATAGGAGAGGCAGAGGTGGGAGGATTGATGGAGCTTGCTAGCGACCAGCCTAGTTCCAGGCTTAATGAGAGACTAAATGAGGGAATAAAATGGCCGGTAACAGAGCAGGACACTCACTTAGCAAGACACTCGGTACCCTCCTCCACACCCCCACTGCCTGTGAGTATACCATACACATACAACACTCACACAGAGATGCACACAATAGTGCAGTTGATTAGGTTTGGGTGAGGCCACCTATATAAAGCTGTTGGTAAGCTAGGGAAATTATAAAAACCAAAGAATTCTGTGTTGGAAAGACTGTGTATATGTTTTAAAGTTCTTGTTCTGATTTAAAGAAATCAAGGCTGAAAGATGTAGGCAGCTGTCTACTGATGTGGTTTACTGCAGGAAGGGAGTTGCTGAACACTCTTGTTTTTTTCTAAGTCTCTGTTGTTCTATTTTATCAATAAAGGCTCGGGAGCCAGATGCTGGGGTGAAAACCTGCTAGCTCAGAGAGGTAGAGAAAGCACCCAGCTGCTTCCTTCTCCGCTGTCATCCCAGAGAGTTTCTCCTACTCTGACTCAAACAAAACCCCCTCCAACCTCATGTCACTTCTACTTCCTCTGTTATCTCTTTCTCTGTCTTCCTGGCTTTCTCTTACTCTCTATGGTTTTTTTTTCCCTATCAATTGATTCCTTGCTCCTCCTCTTGACCATCTGGTTGATTTCATTTAATTCTATTTACAATATTTAAGCAGAAAAATCTTGGATTAAGGGTGTGTGGTAGGGCTGAGTCACACCACAACTGGAAACAGGTTTTTCCAGTAAATAACGAAATCTTGGGGTTCACGGTTGATCAAATATCCTGCAACAGAACACCAAACAGGAGATGCATCTAAAGTAAAGGTCTTGGCCTACTGCAGGAGATTGGCAAGTAAATGTGCTGGTACTATTAATTAAAATACGAGACCGCTAAAAATATGTTTGGTGAACGCTGTCAAATGAAGAAGAGAGGGCAAAGAGTAAGAGCATTGAACCAAGTTTGGTAAATTAGGATATAAGTTCTGGCTGTTTTGGAACATAGAGAATGCGGAGGTCTTTTTTTTTTTTTCTTTCTTTTTTTTTTTTTTTTGATTTTTCGAGACAGGGTTTCTCTGTGTAGCTTTGCACCTTACCTGGAACTCACTTGGTAGCCCAGGCTGGCCTCGAACTCACAGAGATCCGCCTGCCTCTGCCTCCCGAGTGCTGGGATTAAAGGTATGCGCCACCACCATCCGGCAAATGCGGAGGTCTTATAGGAGAATAAAAAATAAAACTCTTGAGAAACTTTAATAAAAGAGTTAATAGAAAAAAATATTACTAATGATAAAGGCTGGGGCTGGAGAGATGGCTCAGTGGTTAAGAACACTGGCTGCTCTTCTGGCGGACCTGGTTTTAGTTCCCATACACACACGGTGGCTTACAA